>NC_062534.1:3518067-3550567 GCF_022655615.1 Tachysurus fulvidraco
ATGAAACGAGCAACCTGATAAGCGAGAAAGCACAGACTTCACACCTACAGCACGGATCAATGCATTTCAAGGAAGAATATCAGGGAATCTGGATGTGAGGCGGATCATCGTCCTCGAAACACAGAGAAATCAACAGCAGAGAAAAGAAAAAGAAGAAATTCCTTATTATGTTGTACAGTATATTAGAACATCAGAGGAGATTAAACTGTTGTGGTTTGATCTTCAGAAGAAGGTTCAGTCAGAACATCGAAAACATACACGAGTTGAAAACGTTATGTAGAGAGCAACAAGCTCCGGTACTGATGCCGCCTAAACACATGGGCTGGAAAGATCAACAGGTCTATAAACCATCTGAATGAGATTAAACCCAATAATCTAACAGGTTCCTGTAGGTTCTTACAGGTTCTTACTTCACCCTTTTAACCTGATTGTGTGTTTTTTTTTTAAACGAACTGAATTTTAAATACCTGGCACCCGAAATGCCATGTGAAAGATCTGAGGAAGATCAGGGGCAGATATGGTACAGTGCCCCGGGAGCAGGGAGGGTTAAGGGCCTTGCTCAGTTGCCCAATAGTACCAGCTTGGCAGTGCTGGGGCTTTAACCCTGACCTTCCAATCCATAACCCAGAGCATTGGTTCACTCATTCATTCAAGCTTGTCGTGACAAACTTTACAAATCTAGTTTTTTAAAATGCAGTCGTAAGACATGTCTCGTCTACCGGAGTGTCGACGGCCATCTCGCGTAGCTCCGCCCTCTTCCGCTGCGAGCGTCGACGGAATGACGCGTCCGACATTCCATGCTCGTTTTTTTTTTTCCAGCTAAAAACTTCTTCTGCTTGTTGGAGAACCCACTAATCACACTATGGCAGAAACAGATGAAGATCTTTCGATACTTTCTAACTCGTTCCGTATTTTCCGACGGATCTACAGTACGTAGGACGCCGACTCCTAATCAGAGAACCAAGGATGGAATTCTTCCATTTGTAAACAGTGTAAATCTTCAGACCGTAGACTGGTTTTAGAAACGTCTTAAATACGTTCTCTAACCGTTTCCAGTCCTTACGGGGCATTTGCTTGAAGAGTAACGTGATATTTCGTTTCTATTAAACCATATTTTCCTGATCGGCGAACCACGACCGTGTGTTTTCTTTACGACAGGTTGTGTCAAACATCCTGTCAAACAACCTGAATGAAAAAAGGAGCATTTTACTGTTAATTGTCCTGCTTTCATCCTGTCATTACCATGCAACATGTCCCTCAGTTTAACCACTCCAAATGTTTGTAGATTAAATCGATATTCTTTGCCATATAATTAACTTCATATGGGTCATAAGAGCAGTTCTGAAATCCGTGATTGCGTTTTTAATTTTATTTTTTTTATTAACGTCTACATGACAAGTGCACGATTAATCGTAAGCGTGTCTCGGTGCTCGCTGAACTGAAGTGCTCTCACACGTGAAAGTTTCCGCAGTGGAAACATACTCAGGACTAAAAACAACAGCAAGCCAGACCTGGAACAGTCCGTCATACCCTTAAGGTCTGGTGTATAAAAGCAGTCCATTCACTGCAAAATAAGAGAATCAGACAACAGGACTATCCATCCATTCATCCGTCCATCCATCCATCCGTCCATCTTCTACCGCTTATCCTGGGGCCGGGTCGCGTGGGCAGCAGTCTAAGCAGGGACACCGAGACTTCCTTCTCCCCAGACACCTCCTCCAGCTCTTCCGGGGGAATACCGAGGCGTTCCCAGGCCAGCCGAGAGACATAGTCCCTCCAGCATGTCCTAGGTCTTCCCTGGGGCCTCCTCCCGGTTGGACATGTTTAGTCAGAGCTAAAGCACTGAGAACTGTGATTATTACGGTTCAAATACGGTACTTTGACCAAGCTGAAGGTTTTAAAGGTGCATGTTACTCAGGCTAGACTTGATCTAAGGGCCTTTTTACACCCGGTCACTTCATGTGTTGTCTCCGATCCGATTGCTATCTGATTTGTTAAAACTGTTCCATTTACCTCAGGCCACATAAATGCGTCTCGGCGAATCGGATATCGATCCGATCTTTCTACTCCCGCCCAAAATGCGAATATATTTTACCTCATTTCCGGGGCAATTGAAATGGAACACGCTTTGGTGTACAGTGTACAGCATTTACTGTTTGCTGCATTTTCGTTGGTGGCAGCAGTGCATTTTAAGACCAAACGAGATGCCTGGGTGAGAGAACGGAGGCAGCGCTGGTGAGAAAACATATTTGTTTCTGGCGCGATGCACGACTCGTGAGTCACCTGCGAGTGACGTAATTCCGTTTGGGAGGAGTATAGCGCTGACGTACAGTACAGTATGTGGCTTGAACAACCACGTTTATTTACACCTGTCCAGTTTCATCTGAAACGCGTCCCAGACCACCTCCTGAAGGGGTTTGTGCGATCGGATTTATATCTGTCATGAAAACGTTTCGGAGGGCATTTAGACCTGGTCTTTTTACCGTCGGATAGCTATCGGATCACAGAAAACGCATGAAGTGACCAGGTGTAAAAAGCCCCTAAATGTGACTATTACACAACAGATCACATGACCGTGTATAGAACGTGATTTCATTGTTCTGAGGAATGATGGTTGGAGTTAAATAAATCTAAAATAAGGTGTTTAGAGACTAGAACGTGACACGAGGTATCTTCACTCTGGACTGTCACTCTGAAGCAAAGATTAAAAATGATAGAAACAAACTGAATGATTAGAATCCGAACCTTATGATCCTGGATAAAAGAGTCGACAAATAAGCGAATGTAAAATGTAAAAGTTTATTTGATATCCGAAGAGTTTTTTAATGAGCCTTGTGGTATTCTTATGGATAAATAAAGGGACGAGCAGTAATAGTGGCTATTCACACGTGTGTGTGTGTGTGTGTGTGTGTGTGTGTGTGTGTGTGTGTGTGTGTGTGTGTTTGCCAGAACATGGCTGTGATCCCAACAGACCTACTAATCCTATAATTTATTTTTTACCCCCTCTAAACTTCTAATCCTTTTTCAAACTAGCTTGTTGCCTGGTCTTTATTTTATGAAGCTGCACGACACGGCGAGACCCGAGTGTGTAACCAGAGAAAGAGGACCACCTGCATGTTCATCTGCTTCTCCTCAGATCTCTACAGACCTCTTATCTTCCGCTTAGAATTCGAGCTGCTTTTGGGTTTCTTTAGTACCGAACGCTTGGCTTTTCCTACAACACAGAAGAGTCGCTTTTATTTTACAGAGAACATTGATATGTTCCTTGAAGTGTGAAAGCTTTCTATAAAACTTTAGATGTGTAACTGAATGCATTGTCTTTTTTTTGTGCTAATTGTTATCATAAAACTAATTAAATATAAACGCACCCTGCAACCAGATATCTGTGATATCGTCCCATATCTATTTCTGTTATAAGGGTTCAAGCCCCAGCGTTGCCAAGCTGCCGTGTTGGGCCCTTCAGCAAGGCCCTTAATCCTCCCTGCTCCAGGGGAACTGTATAACACCTGCCCCTGCGCGCTGAACCCAACATTCATTCATTTTCTACCGCTTATCCAAACTTCTCGGGTCACTGGGAGCCTGTGCGTCTCATGCATCATCGGGCACCGAGGCAGGATACACCCTGGACGGAGTGCCAACCCATCACAGGGCACACACACACACTCTCATTCACTCACACACTCACACACTACGGACAATTTTCCAGAGATGCCAATCAACCTACCATGCATGTCTTTGGACCGGGGGAGGAAACCGGAGTACCCGGAGGAAACCCCCGAGGCACAGGGAGAACATGCAAACTCCACACACACAAGGTGGAGGCGGGAATCGAACCCCCAACCCTGTAGGTGTGAGGCGAACGTGCTAACCACTAAGCCACCGTGCCCCAACCCCCCCCCCCCCCCCCGAACCCAACATTTTGGATTAAATATTCGAGATAAATTCTTTCTGAAATCCATCTCACGCCTCGAGGGTCTCGAACCACGGACACGTATCTGCTTGTGATTGTGTTTGTTTTTATTTTGAATTCAGATCAGCTTGAGGTCTGATGATATCGTTCTCATCACATTATGACGCTCGTGTTTTTATATCTTTGTGTAAGTGGTAAAGATTTTACCACATTATCAGTAATAAATAAATAAAAATGAAAATAAAACAGAGGCCTAGCGATCTTTTTAGAGGTTTCGAGGTTGTCTTCTGAAAGCTTTCATCGTGTCATTGGTTTGTTTAGTGATGGAGATAAACCTTATTCATGTGGATTTGTCAAGTATTTATATCCATGAGTTTTAGTTTCTCCTTAGTTAAACTGATCCTCGAGTCTTCCTCGGACGACACGTCTGTATGGCCGACCTAAAGAAGCCCTCGTTGATTTGTCGTCCTTCTTTGAGCCAACTCCCCTGTCCAAGTCCTTATCATCACCGACTTCCTTGCCAACAGTACATTAGAGACAGAAATAGGGAACATGGACGGAAGTGTTTGGACGTTTCTGATATTACATGGCATCATTAATCTCGAGTGCCAATGTCAAAACAGGTCTTAAAGTAAACCCATGTTGCTTAGGATTATTACTCATGTTACTGCACTGGTGTTAATCTGCATCAGTGTTAATATTAATGTAGGATTGTATGAAGCTTTATTTAAATGTAGATTGTAGGTTTCGAGTGATCGTAGTTCGATAGTGTCTGTATATATGAAAGAAGATAAGATCTACTGTTAGATTAATCACAGTCACTGTATAAGCTTGCATTTATAAAAAAAATAAAATAAATTATCATCACTTTTACTTAAGAGCAATCTGGCAACCCTGGGAAGGACAATTCCTACAGTTCTCTCAACTCTCATAAACATTGTATTACAAAAATAAATTAGGTATCGTTTAGTTGTTATCTTTTTATTGTCTTTAATTAGTTAGTTATTTAGTGTGTATTAGTGTAAATGCTTAAATTTAGTTTGCAAATACAATTCGTTACATAATAAATGAAAATAATTCGAGAACAAAAGAACAATAAAAAAGAACAACAACAACAACAAAAAAACGCTACAATAAATAAACTACAACTACAAACATCTACAAAATACGATTTTTTCATATCGAAACCACGGTGAATTTATGGAATATGTCTTTATTCTTCTAATCTCACTAAATGGCGTCCATTTTTAATCCGTTTCCTCTCGAAGTATTTTGGAGCTTTTCCTCGTCTCTCTTGCGTCTTTTTTGTTCCTTAGTGACTGAAATCTCCATCTTTATGACACGACGCTTCCTATTGTTGAAATATCTATAGAAATCGTATTGAGCTGAACAGAATATCGGTCTGTTTACATTTACGTTTGTGAACTCGAGTATGTCTTGCATTCAAACAAGACATTAATCGCGATGTTCGGCTGTCTGTTCGGTCGTTTAATTTATAAGGGGAGATACATCTGACCAAATAAATCTAAGAAAGGTCTTTTCTATGTTCCGTAATGTGATACGTCTTCGGGGGAAAACTGCGGAAACGCCTGAAGCGATCGGGCCGCTGACTGCGACCGATTTGTGGTTAAACGTCCTCTTAGATGGTTTTGCTTGCCATTGACCATGGGAATGACCCTGTAACGACTGTGCCACCCAACACGTGTCGCCGGAGTCCGCCGTTCACAAACACCACCACTTCCAGCGTCAACAAACACGTGGAAGCGTTTCACGGCGAGGCAGCTGGTGCCAGGGGGGTCTGGGGCGTTTATCTTGGGGATCGAGTGAATTAACACACCGTCATGCAAAGGAGCGCGCAGATACGCTAAGCCAAACACTTACGCATGACTTAACAAAGACCCACACACACACACACACACACACACACACACACACACACACACACACACACACACACAAGTATGGTTGGATAAATTCATCTGTACCTACAGAGTTTCAGCTCAGTGTGGTCTGGATGTTTTGGCTGAAACGTCTGAAAGTGAGATTGTTTATATTAGGGTGTAATTACATGTCTTTAGAAACCTATATATATAAATATATATTTTTTTAAACCTGCTTCCTTTTCTATAGGTTTCTAAAGACATGTAATTACACTCTAATAAAAACTATATATATATATATTTATCATTTGATTCCATTTTGTCACTTTAATACAGACATGCAGATTATTGTACTTAAAAAATATCTTGACATCCAACATATAAAAAAATCTTTCAAGACGAGCAGAGTTATAAAATATTGTTCTAATATTATACGATGTTATTTTTAGTGCAGATGTTCACTAATGTAGAGATCGAATGACCAGAAAACCACCACCACCAAAAAAAAAAACCCTGCAGTTAAATCACATTCTTTCTTCCCAGAGGTATCGCTGATCGATCGACATAAAATATATACACAATATCTTCATTATGCAGAAACCACACATACGTTATAATACACCAGAGGAATGTCCGCATGCTGCGGAGATACTAGATGGCTGTGCGAATAGATCCCTGCACTTTTTCATTAAAAAAATACACACTGTGAGTTATTTATAAAAATGTACAGAAATTATTTTTTTCTCCTGCTTTGTAAAAAAAAAAAAGTAATTTAACAAAAATTTTAAATAAATAAATAAATAAACAAATAAATAAATAAATAACAAGTAAAAAATTACACATTTCACCAAAAAATTAAAATGATTAAAGAAATAAAGAAATAAAGAAATACAAATAAAAAGTAAAAAAATTACCCATTTCGCCAAAAATTATAAATAGATAGATAGATAGATAGATAGATAGATAGATAGATAGATAGATAGATAGATAGATAGTAAAAGTAAAAAAAATACATATTTCACCAAGTTGCTTTAATGTAATTGAATTTATAATAATTTATAAATTATATAATAATTTAAAGTTATTTTTATGAAATCATCACACAAACTGCTTACAGCTCAAACAGCATTTACTCTCATTGTAAAAATAAAGATTTTGACATTCAGCAGTAGCCAAAATAAACCTGAGCACACCTTAGAAGTATTTAGCTTTAAAGCAGCTGTGATTTTGTCTGTAAGGTTCCTGATAGACAGCGTTTTAAAGACCCGGAACACACACAGAGTTATAAATTAGATTTCTCTCCACCTCTGAGCTTTGATTTAGTCTCGGAAACAGAGACAGGACGCAGAGTATCGGGTTCCGTGTTATGATTTGGACAATTATTGCAAACATTTGCGTGGCTGAAGAAAGAGTTGTCCGGACGTCAAGGAGAAGTTTGTTTTAAGGAAACTGTCACAGTAGCTAAAACAGCCTGGTGGGAAATCCAATCCAGGGCTTGGTGCCTGGGTGAGGAGTCGGGGGTGAAGCAGGCAGAGGACTGAGGATAAAGGACAGTGATGATGTAGGATTCCAAGATATACTGTAGCTCAGAGCAAATATTTGTGCCATTTCCATCTGTGAGTTTTTACTTTACCCAAATATAATTGTATTGCTTCTACAAACAAAATGAATTTTGCAAAAAAAAAAAAAAAAAAAAAAGTTTGCACACCCTTAGACAAAAAAACAAAAAACAACTGGTAATAAAGTGACCTGACATACGGCTAAGTACGGTTCGTTCTCTGCGTTTAACCCATCCAAAGTTCACACACACAGCAGTGAACACACACAGCAGTGAACACACACACACACACACACACAGCAGTGAACACACACACACACACACCGTGAACACACACCCAGAGAATTGGGCAGCCATTTATACGTTCGTGCCTTGCTCAAGGGCACCTCAGTCGTGGTATTGCTGGCCCGAGAATCGAACCCACAACCTTCGAGGGTTAGAAGTCAAACTCTCTAACCGTTAGGCCACGATTTCTCCTACTCGATATACTACTAATACTACTCAATTAAATCATATCTCATTTTTGGTTTGTTTAACATTATTTCTATTTAGGTTCTATTTATTATCACGCCCTCGCGTTTGCATGACACACACAGAGCCTACGGGTTTGTTGTTTTTTGAAAGAGAAAAATACAGTAGCTGGGTTTTACAAATGATGTAAAAAAAAAAAATAATAAAAAAAAAGGTGCTCAGTGAAATAAGATGCTACGCCTGTGATAAGAAGCGAGGTTTTAAACTGGTTACCATGGTAACATGTTGTCACCGGCCTAGTCGGACTGTCTTGTTGTAGGATACATCCCCAGAATATCTTTAATACTGTTTACATCAGTTGTAACACAGATACTGTATTATTGTCTTTTAGAAAAACCTAGGGTGCACAAACTTTTGCACCTGTTCCCGTAGGCGCTGTATGAGTCATGCAAACGCTGATAACGTGCAAGAGCGTGATAATAAATAGAATGCAAAAAAGGAATACGCCACCCCGCGTCCACGGCCGTTCCTCAGGAGGTTAAGCGTTATTGAGCTGTCAGACTGCAGCCCCTTTCCTTTCCCCTGCAGTGTTTACGGCTGTGGCTCAGGAAGGGCATCTGTGGCACAAGGGTATATTTTTACCTGCGTTTTTGGCCCCCGAGAGCAGTTTGTAAGGAGACACCGGTTGGCAAGGCGACCCGTTGGAGCTCAAAGCGCAAGCCGCAGAGAGTTATGCGGACCATGCGGGCAGGGTGGCAGTTCCTGTGTCATGGTATATGTATGCTGGAACATGCATCCATCATAAAGATCCCGGGCGGAGAGACCAAAGAAGAAGGACAGGGAAAGGTCAAGCAGAGAAGAAGTGAGGATGAGTTCCAGGAAGCAAACGAATTCTTAAAAAATAAATAAATAAATAAATAAATAAATAAATAAAGCACTCAAACGAGCGCTCTACCAACCTTAGTTCAGTTAATTTCCTCTGAAATTTATTTTCTAATTAAACACTTTGTGGTGTTTAATATGGAAAATTCTCAGCGACAGTTTGGTGTAATGAAGCAGGATGACTTACCACAGAGAAGATGAACTAACTGTAATGCTATGAAGTGTTTTATTCCTCTAACACCACAACAATTTGGCATTGTCATCGTCATCCAGTTACATTGGTTATTTCTACTGACCAATCAGTTGCGAGCGTCTACAGTAACTGCGCCGTGGTTTAATTGTTAAATAACAACATCATGTTTATCGTTAGTCTTGGATTATTTGAAAAACCTGAACTTTTAGTTTTAGCAACCTACTGTTGGAGATTAATCAACCCCTAATGACCAATCAGGTTATCAGGAACTTGATAACACTTTGCCTATACACAAAGCCCAAGAAGATTTGCAGTTCCTTGGTCTGGGATTAAAACTCTTATCCATTCATTTGTCACATCAGAGAAAATAACAAGAGACTGAGTAGTTCAATGGTTAATTACTGAGTCGAATCCTTGTAATAGGAGAGAAAACCCAAATCCAGAGAGAAGCAGGTCTGGGGTTGCACAGGGATGAGCAGGAAATCCTCCTTTCCTGGCCATACAGGGGGCGGTTTAGAGCAGCAGGAGCTGATTAGCTTAGTTTAATAACACTCAACATACAAACACAGAGAGCTTGTATGCCACTAAAGCCACCGAAGCTCATTAGGAAGCCAACGGTCTCTGCGAGAACGGTTCATATTTCACACTCCTACAGAAGCGAGGCGCAGATCAGCCAATGGAAGTGATTTAGTGCCGAGGAAGGAGACAGGCTTGGCTTCGTTTATTAGCCAGGAAGGCGAAGACTAGCACTTTTGGACAAATGAATGTCATCTGTGGATTTATTGCGGTAAACGATTGCGTAGAGGTCTGGGAAAAGCCGTCACATTCCACTACCGTATACAGTTCTACAAACTTCAGGCTTTACTGAAAACCCGTTTGTGTGAAATGTTACCGTAGAAACATTGACGTATTAAATCGAACGCTTTAACATTAACGATCATGTTACAAGTTTCTGTGCCGTGATTCTGACCAATCAGATTCAAGCGTCTAACAACACTGTGGAATAATCGAGTTCAATTCGGGTTAATTCAAATTGAATAAAGATTTTAATAATGGATATTGTATCAAGCAGCTTTACGGAAATGAATAAATTCTGGATATAAATCATAAATTTATCCCTAACGAGCAAGCTAGAGGTGATGAGCAAGGAAAAACTCCCTGTGACCCCATGAGGAAGAAACCTTGACAGGGATCAGGCTTAAAGGGGAAAGGATGCTCATCTGGGTGACACCAGGGAATGTGATTAATAATAATAATAATAATAATAATAATAATAATAATAATAATAATAATAATAATAATAATAATGTTAAAAACTAGATTTATTTATTTGTTTGTTTGTTTGTTTGTTTATTTATTTATTTATTTATTTAGTTGGTTATTAGTCTTAGATTCGGTGAAGTCTCTATAAACATGAAATTTATTGACAAGAACTACCTTTAAATCTTCTGACCAATCAGATTCAAGAACTCTGGTTTCAAATAAATTGGTGTCTTGTTGGCAAATATCCACAAGCAAAGTCTATACATGAAGTATTTAATATGTAAAATGACAAAAGTTTAATTCCTTTTCTGCTAAATATGTTAAAACAACACTATAAATAACCAAGATAACGAATCACATCGGACTCCGGCTTTGCTTTCCCTTCCCTTAAATGTCGTCCTGTTTATTATTAAATAAATAGATTTGTGAGGCTTCATCGTGAACGTGCCCAGAGTTTAAGATTTAAACCAATCCACAGGAAAATAAAAGGGTTTGAGAGACAGAAGGATTTACGTGAAAGGCTTAAGGAACGATGAAACTGATTACATGTGTTGTTTTTATTGCTGCCTGTTAAACATGATGTATTGGTTTCATTTCAGGTCCTCCGGGAAAGCGTGGAAGGATGGGACGACGAGGAGATCCTGGTGAGACTGACGTTCTACTGAAGACTTATTTACTTTTTTTTTACTAGAATGATGCTGTAATTTAGAATGAATTCTTCTTTTAAAGTCCTACAGTGAAGACACACGTAACGTAATGGCTTTCTTCGATAGCTGTGTTCATGTTCCTGTGATGATGTTACACAAGCTATCTTGTCCCAAATCTGCAGAAATTCGCAAGCTGCACCAAACATCACAGCTTTTATGTTAATCTCTTTATCTCTGTGGTAATTACTAGTATTTAATTTAATACAGTGAGTCATTTGATTTGGAAATCGTCTCATTATCTCACACAGACAGTGACTCAGATTTCCCCAACACACACTTCCTCACTGCTTTCTCTTTGTTGAGATGTACATCATTGTTGTCATCGATCTTTCCGCAGCATCGTTTAGCCGTAATTGAACAAATCCTTTTACTGTAATCTACACGAGACGACAGCAAACTACGGCATCTTCATGCAAACACATATAACCTGATAGAATTAGTGCTAGCATTGTTAATAGAGTGTTAATATATTTAATAGAGAGTGTTCATATCTAATAGAGTCTTAATATCTTTAATAGTGTTAATATCTAATAGTGTTAATATATTTAATAGAGAGTGTTAATATCTAATAGAGTCTTAATATCTTTAATAGTGTTAATATCTAATAGTGTTAATATATTTAATAGAGAGTGTTCATATCTAATAGAGTCTTAATATCTTTAATAGTGTTAATACCTTTAATAGTGTTAATATCTAATGCATATTGTTAATATCTAAAAGAGTGTTTATCTGATGTTAATGTCTTTATTACAGCATTAATGTTTAATAGTGTTAATATCTAATAGAGAGCGTTAATGTTTAATAGTGTTAATATCTATAGAGTGTTAATAATCTTTAATAGACAGTGTAGCTGTTAATGAGCACACAGAACACTTCCGTTCAGCGAGCACTGAGCACTGAGACCTTCTCCTGGGACATTTAGGGGGAAAAAAACACTCAATAATGTTTCATGTTCACTACAAATAGCTGAACATCTTCACTGATCGTGATGGAGGGGTTTTATGAACCTGGACCTTCACAAACCTGTGCATTAGAGAGACAGTAGCATTGAGGAGATTGATTGTGTAGCACTAAACTCTATGGTACTTAATAGATCAGGCTATATGACTCGACAAATCCACCCTTTTTTTTTTATTTTACAACCACATAGAACCTTTTTCCGCTCATGTTCATCTCATTTCAAATTGAAAACCTTTCCTTTCCCACCGAACCAACGCAACAATAGCAGGAGAATAACGCTTGTTCTGCATCTGCTCCACAAATTGTGCCTTCAAACGCAAGCAGAACCTTTTATTTATGAAGTGATGGCAGCTTGTTACAAAACCCAATGTGGTTCTACTTAACTTTGGCCTTTTGCTGTTAGTCGGTCGGGTTTGATGGGAATACACCGAGATGGGTTTGATGGGACCTCTGGGACAGGAAACAAAAAAAAAAACAATAACAACAACAACAACTAAGTAAAATAAGAGTAGAGAAGAAAATTCCAGAAAAAGAAGCTAATAATAACTTTAGTAGTTTTACCACAAACACTGTCGCTCTGTTCTTCACTAAAATTCACTCGTTCTCGATGGAGCTCGGAGCTACAGTAGTTTACGCTTTATAATAAAATAAGGCTTTTTAGCGCGTCGTCAGCTCTTAATCTTGAAACGTTTAAACGAGACTTTGTCCTTGTGCCGTTTCTAAATCCCGAAGAGCTTTATTACAGATCCGTCTTATGAAAAGCATCTGCACACGAGGGGAAGACGAATCACGGGTTCAATCCAACGCACCTGTTTTTAAAGCCTTCTGTTCTGCAAAAGGATCAAACTTCTGATCTTTGTCATGTTTGGAGTGAAATCTGTTCTTGTCTGTTGGCCTTGAGCAGATGGATGGATTTACATGGACCATTCAAATGCCATTCAATTATTTGACAAAAGACAGAGAGTCGTTTAGTGGATAATGAAGTGAGCATGAGAAAATATGAGAATAACCTTGGAATTAGACTTTTCTTTCTTATTTGCAGGAGTATAAATGGTGCAAAAAAATTGTCTTTCCATAAAATGATGACTGTTGTGTGAGTATCTTACTCAACTACAAATGAAGCAAGGAGCCGAAAACACACCTGAGTGAAAGTCAAAAAGTATAAAAATACTAGAGGACCTGAAGAAATATGCTAATTCACAAAATTTACACTTTCTAGCTAATTAAAAAATCTGTTAAACAGAACTTACCTAGCTAGCTAGGTTTCCGGCTAATTTACCAAACATATCCAGCTAACTAACCGAACAAGCTCATTTCTGAACCTTAAATAGCTTGCTAATGGAACGAGCTAATTACGGATTTTAACTAGTTAGCGAATTTTTCATGCTAATTTACAAAACATATGTAGCTAGCTTATTGAACAAGCAAATGTATGAACCCTAACTAACTAGACAATGGAACAATTAACTAACATACAATTAAATTGTGAGCTAATTTTTCATGCTAACTTACAAAACACAACTAGCTAACTAATGGAACATGTTAATGATATTTTTATCTGGCTAGTTCATTTTACGTGCTAATTGAAATCTTCTGTCTCTGTGATTTGTTGCAGGACCTCCAGTAAGTACCTCACTCATCTAGATCCAATGTGTTGATTTTTGTAGTGTCTTGTGTAAGAGGGTAAGTGAGGAAGTGAAAGCACACACACACACACACACACACACACACACACACACACACACACACACACACACACACACACACACACACACACACACACACACACACAGAATAAGCTACCAGAGATATGTTGTGTATTTTTAGTTGGGTTTTTTATGTCAGTTTTATAATGTTCTCGCTGTGCGTTCAGACCCTCACGACCACACGAGTGCGTTGTAGTCACTTTAGTCGTGGTGGGATGGAGGTGCAGCTTCTCTAAAATAACTACAAGAAACCTCAAGAAGTGTTTTAAACTCTATGAACGCTATCGAATTAACACATAATAACTGAAATCGACTTCTTAGGTGAGTAAACGTTCAATTCTGACAAACTGACTTTCAACAGAGAGAGAGAGAGAGAGAGAGAGAGAGAGAGAGAGAGAGAGAGAGAGAGAGAGAGAGAATTCACAGTGAAGGTCACTTTATCATTTCTGTCTATCTCTGTTTTATGGTAAAGTAGCAGAAATAAACACACCTTTCTCTCCTCGTTCTTTTTGCTAGTGATCATTTATCAGTCCTCATATTTTCACACATTTCGTTTCTGCATTTTGATCATCTTTTGAATTTGTACAGGGGAAACCAGGACACGATGGCTACCCGGTAAATTTTAATTCACTTCCGCTGCCTCTTTTTTCCTTCCCTGGATTATCGTTTTCTTTGTTTCTGCCTTTTCCCCCCCCTTAAAATAAACTCTTTTTCATGACTTTCAGCCTTCCTGCAGTTTTCATCTCATACTTTACTTGAATTTTACACTTTTTATTTCACCAAGTTCTTATTCTTCCTCCCAGACATTTGGATTGTTACATTCAGCTACACCTGGTTAGGGTTAGTTACTACACTGTGTAGTTAAAGAAAAAACAACAAGGGGAAGACAAAATAGACCCACTGGTCTCTTAATAAATAAATAAAAATCAACCCGCTTGTCCCTTTATAAATAAATGAATGAACGAATAAACAAACAAGCAAACAAACAAATAAATAAATAAAGCTGAGTTGTAAAACATTCCAGTTAAAAACACATGTAATTAATGAATAAAATAGTGTAGAAATTTAGACATTTGGAGGGAAAAGTTGCTAAATTGAATTTAATTCATTTACATTTACATTTAGTTTTAATATATTAATATATATATATATATATATATATATATATATATATATATATATATATATATTTATCTATCTATCTATAATAATAATAATAATAATAATAATAATAACTTTGTTTATAATTTATCATAGATAGATAGATAGATAGATAGATAGATAGATAGATAGATAGATAGATAGATAGATAATTTGTTATTATTAATGTATTTATAATATTATGTAATCATATATGTATTAATATTCATTATAATAATAATATAAACAAAAATGTAAACAAAAATAAAACAGATAAATAAAAAACCAATTATTATCATTATAATAATAATAATAATAATAATAATAATAATAATAATAATAATAATTATTATTATTATTATTATTATTATTATTCATCTATATGTTTTCATTAATTAAATGTAAATAGATGACTCAATCAAGCTCATTTTCCTTGCTGATTTTTTTTTTATCATACCTTTAGTTTGAAAAACACACAGCGGCATCACTGCATCACTGCTCACCCACAACCTTTGCGTTGTTTATCATTAATATTCACTTAACTCATTCACATTTAGATTTGTTAATATTTACATAAACGTTGGTTTCAGATGTTGTCTGTGTTTACAATAGTGATTTAGACTAGTACGCTGTACTACTGCTGGTGTTTGATGAAGGTCTGATGCCCTCTGATGGCTGTGATCAGTACTGAACATAATGGAGCAGAGTTTATCAGAGTGAACCGGGGCGTTCCTGAGACTCTGGATTACACGACATCCTGTTGTTCGATACTGAGTAATAGAGCTCACGGCTAGTTTAAAACAAGTCTCCTGAGTGGAGCTGATTGTGGGTGTGAGAGCAGACAAAGTGTTTGTTTGTGTGTGTTTTTGCTGACCAATGCTCATTATAGCATCATCTCTCTCACCAGCTGGTCTTAGTGTGTATCTCTGTATCTGTGTATCTTAAGCATGATGAGTAGCTCTACTCTGCTCATGTGTGTAAATATGATACAAGCCTAGCGTGATACTCTTTCCATTATTATCGCTATTCTGTAGATTGTGATCAGTCTGGGCCTGAAACACTCACGCAGACGCTCACGCTCACGCTCACAATCACACTCACACACGTGGAGGGATTTGTGTTTATTGAGGGGTTTTAAGCAGCGTCGACTTTCCCAGAGTTTCTGTCTGCCTTGTTCTCATTCCTGCATGGAATTTACCTCTGAATAATTGCTCACAGGTGTGTGTGTGTGTGTGTGTGTGTGTGTGTGTGTGTGTGTGTGTGTGTGTGTGTGTGTGTGTAGTGTGTGTAGTGTGTGTTGTGTGTGTTGTGTGTGTGTGTGCGTTTTACAGAAAACAGACAAAACAAAAAAGGACTGAAGTAAATATCAGCTGGAGTGCTGAGACCATTAATATTTCCCATATATTTCAATACAGTTTTATGCTCCGATGCATAGACTTTTAGTGTAGGGGGCATTTACTTTTGCTTTTACGATTTGACTCCACTTTAAAAAAAAAGCCACTTAAGTCAATACTGCAATTCTTTATCTAATGAATCACTTTTTTATCCTATGAGGAAAATTTTTTAAATTCTATGTTTATGGGCGTGGTCTCTGCCAGGATAACCCCGCCCCTTTTCACAATAATTTGCATGAATACTTATTGAACGGTTTGAGGAAGATGAAAACTGATCTCAAGGATTTGGAAGGACTTGGATGAGGACTTGGAAGTAATAGACTGCTCTTCCATCTCATCCTCCTCCTCATCATCATCATCATCAGCAGCAGCAGCAGCAGCAGCAGTAGCATCATAATGCCTACTGAAATAAAGTATTTTGATAGAACAGAGTTTTAAAGATTAAAGATTATTTAATCAGCCAATCACATTGCTGCAGCACATTGTGTACATTTATGAAGATAAAGATGAAGATTCATGTTCTCATGAAATATCAGGATGCGAGAAAAATGCAATCCCAGTGATCAACTGATGTTTGTCCGAATGAGTCCATAGGGTTTCAAAAACATTGTAAACACAATGAGTCCTGATGATGAGAGAGCTCAGAGGTGAAACTTTGGAGCTTACAGGAAGCCTACAATGACTCAAATAATCACTCTTTGCAACCCTGGTGAGCAGAAAAGCATCACAAAACACTGTGGTAGATGGACTACAACAGCAGAAGAAGCCAAGAAGTAGAATCAGCGGCTGGAGTGGGCAGAGACTCGACACTTAACCATCTGGATGGAGCTCGGAATAAAAATAAGTCCTTTAAGAAACTGCAAGTTCTTCGCATCATCTGAAAATATTTTTCTGACAGATACACAGCTTTCTCCGCAGCGTAAACACGGCGAGGGCTGTGTGTTTGTGCCGCAGTACCGGTCTCCAGTCGTGTGGAGCACATTCAGCAGATGTGTGTGGAAGCAAATCTGTTTAAATCTCAGCCGGGCGCAGCGGGACATACGTTTGCAATTGCTCACTTCTTTCCGGGAAACGACTGCCTTTCAGAAACATTCCTTTTCTAAACTAATTAAGTATTAAGTGTTTAGTAAATAAAGTAAGCTTTATTTCCTCAACACGGCTGTTTAGTTAATATGGGACATCCCTGGATTTCACCTAAAACAACTTTCAGATTATGTAATTCGGTTCAGGTCGTTATTTTAACTGGAACAGTGAAAGCCGAAGGGATTAATACAGTAACTGGATTAAAAGGCCGATATTTTCGGTTTGGGACAAAGAGCATGTGTGTGTGAAAAGTGTGTGTGTGTGTGTGTGTGTGTGTGTGTGTGTGTGTGTGTGTGTGTGTGTGTGTGTGTGTGTGTGTGTGCACCTTACTCCCACACTCACACACTCAGGAGCTGAACACTTGCCGTAATCTTTAAGTAAAGACCCTCACAGATTGTTTTATTTTAGACACAGAAACTTATTTTTTCACGACATATTCTTTTATTTTAGAACGAAGACATTAATAAATTCATGAGACTTTTTAAATAACAATAACTAAAAAGTAAAACCCAAATTAAATGGCAGTGATGGCTTAAGTGGTTAAGGCTCTGGGTTGTGGATCAGGCCACTGTTGGGCCCCTGAGCAAGGCCCTTAACCCTCTTCTGCTCCAGTGTTGCTGTATCATGACTGACCCTGTGCTCTGACCCCAACCTCCAAAGTTGGGATATGCGAAGAAAGAATTTCAATGTGCTGTAATGTGTAAAATAAAGTCTTATTTTTTCTGTTTAAAGGAAAACTTTAGGAATTCATTCATTCATTCATTCATTCATTCATTCATTTTCTACCGCTTATCCGAACTTCTCCGGTCACGGGGAGCCTGTGTCTATCTCAGGCGTATCTTAGAACGTTTTTCTCACACCTCCAGGGTTGGGGGTTCGATTCCCACCTCCGCCTTGTGTGTGTGGAGTTTGCATGTTCTCCCCGTGCCTCGGGGGTTTCCTCCGGGTACTCCGGTTTCCTCCCCCGGTCCAAAGACATGCATGGTAGGTTGATTGGCATCTCTGGAAAATTGTCCGTAGTGTGTGAGTGTATGAGTGAATGAGAGAGTGTGTGTTTGCCCTGCGATGGGTTGGCACTCCGTCCAGGGTGTATCCTGCTTCGATGCCCGATGACGCCTGAGATAGGCACAGGCTCCCCGGGATCGGAGAAGTTCGGATAAGCGGTAGAAAATGAAAGAATGAATGAATGAATTTTTTTTTCCAGCTCTCTATTTAGACTTTTCTCCGATTTAAAAGGTAACATCGTACGAGACCACAAAGTATCTCATGAATAAAAAAATCTAAAAGTTGTATATTTGGGCTATTATGAAAAATTCCACATAAAAACAGAGCAAAGGCTTTTTCACCTCCTGCTAAACATCAAAAAAACAAACTGGCATGAAAAAGGTTTTCTTTACTGACTTAATGGCTTTTTTCCATCTGTGCCAGTTATCAAAGAGACTTTCTGCTGGTAGGGAAAAAAAAAGAATGTCATGTTTCACAAATGATTTTTTTATGTATCTGGACCGTAACACAAAGCAATAAACAATTTCCTCTTGGGAAGCAAAGGTAGAATTGAAATGGATGGGATTTCATGGGCATTAAATCCAGATGCTTGGTCCTTTTTTTTTTTCGTCTCCCACTTACTGTAGTCTCACCACAAAACCCACACTGGGGTGCGATTGTGGCTTTGAGGTTCCTTTGGTCAAAAACACCAGACATGAACAGAGACTGAAGCTCGTTTGGGTTCCCATCAGTTCAGGTTTCTAACTGAACTGAGAGCACTGATCAAAGAATTTAAAGAATTCTGCACTCTGGACATCAAATCCCACTTCAGGATACAAAGAGACCGAGAATTTAGTGTAAACACTTACAGTCTCATGGTGAAGAAAAAACTTAACACATTAAGGCTCAACGAAAATATTTCACTTCATTCGAGGCTCAATCCAACTTTCTGGATAAACATTACAGTACAGTACGGTTATTCCAAGATGAAGACGATGTCTGCAGCATCTCTACCAGCAGTAGGTGTGTCTTATCGAATGTCAATTATTTGTTTAGAAGCCAATGATGTGAGATTAACTTGAGGCCAAATCTAAAGTGGGGCACATTTTGGACTTAGAATGAGAAGTTTGGATGAAACCATTATGTCAATGATGGAAATTGTATCAATCAAATAAATGCCATTAATGGCATCAGCAAGATAAAATGACATCAATAACATCAATGAAATCAGTGGTATAAATGACATCATTGGCATCAGTGACATAAATGACATCAATAACATTAATAGCATCATTGACATAAATGACATCAAATGCATCAGTGGTATAAATGACATAAATGGCATTAATTACATAAATGACATCAATGACATGTATGGTATCAGTGGTATAAATGACATCAAATGCATCATTGGTATAAATGACATCAAAGGAATCAGTGACATAAGTGGCATCAAGGGCATCTATGACATAAATGACCAATGGCCTCGGTTGTATAAATGACATCAAAGGCATCAGTGGCATGAATGACAAATGACATCAAAAGCATCATTGATTTAAATGGCATCAAAGGCATCTGTGACATGAATGACATCAACAACATAAATGACATCAGTGGTTTCAGTTGCATCGGTGATATAGATGATTTAAATGACATAAATAACATCAGTGGCATCAGTGGTATAAATGACATCACTGGCATCAGTGATATAATTAACACCAATGACATCAGTGGTATAAATGACATTAATAACATCAATGGCATCAGTGACATCAATGACATCAGTGGCATCGGTTATATAAACGACATAAATAGCATCATTGACATCAGTGACCTTAACCTAATTTACGATGTTGTTACCAGGTTCTATTTTTTTGGTTCAGATCTACCCTGAAATTCACTCCATAAATATTTACTACAACATTAACAGCAATACTCAAGCCTTCGCAGGAAGAAAGTTCAGCCAGTTGTGACGTATCAGCTCTGCAGTTTGGAGTGAAGTTGTGGTTACAGCTCGTGATCAGGCATGATTTATGTTCCTGGAGAACATGAGTGAATAAGGGTCTTGCTCTGAGACATTAAGTCTCCAGACCTCTATCAGTAGCACAGGGGTCAGGTGCACCAGCTGCATGTAAGTTCAATCGTAAGTCAATCCTTAACCAAATATGTCGAAAGAAGTGTAAATCTAGTGCGGTGTAGAATTTCAGTTTCACCACAGATGCTTGTGGTTCGTCTTAGCTCATGGTGTATACAGTGATTTTAAGTAAACAAAATAATAATCTTATCGTATGATATACAGTGTATTTCATCACCACCAGCCAAACAGAAACAATTGTCCTTTACAAAAAAAATGACTCAGTTGATCTGTTTCTTGTATTTATCATTTATATTTATGTACCTTTGTTTTGTTCTGCTGTTTGAGCTCTTGTACATTTGTTGCCATTTTGGTAACATACCATTGCAACGAAAAATAACTAATCTGAAATGTCGATATTTTCCAAAGACACTATATACGCAGCTTGCAGTAAAGTATTTCTGATTGGTGCAACAGGAAAGTAATAGCTCCTAGAAAGTCATCCAGAAATAACAGTCAATCTTGACCAGGAGTCCAACAGAGTAAAATTGGCTATAATATATTAAAGGAAGCAGCATTCTCTTTTTTTCCGTATCGACCACAGCAACAATAGCCAATCGTGGACTTCTATGAGATCATACAGTATATGTGGAAAACAGCCAATTAATGCTTTCCTATGAACGATGGCGATATTTACAGGTCTCGATTGAAATTATATTAGAATCAACATTACACCCCAACACTAGATTCACCAATAGAGAGAAATACGTGTATCATGGACCGGCAAGAGCCTGATTGGTGGAGATACAGTATGGTGGCCATGGGGACATGACCATTTTCCTAGGTTCCACATGACTACATGTCAATAAAGTATCTGTGTTGGTTGCTGGCTATCAACAAATCATTGCCTTCTTCCTTACTCTTGGCCCATGGTGTAGATTAAAAGATTAGAAACAGCGAGGCTGAGTGGAAGTACAGAGCTGTGCTGAAGGCAGGGTCGTGCTCTCAGTGTAATCAGGTTTCCAATCCTATGCTCTTGAGGCCTTAACAAAGACCAGTTTCAGCTGGAATGCTTGAGGTCCCAAACCCTTCCCTGGACTGCATTTGTAATTTCCAAAAGAATAAAAAAAGTTAAGCACTAACAATAAACAGAAGACAGAAAAGCAATTATTCTATTTTCCTCTTCGACTTGCCTCTTGAGGTTATACTGGTGATTTAAACCCCATTTTATACTCATTTTAGAACACGTGTAGTAAAACAGTGGGTTTTTGACAGAACTTTCTTCTTTCTGTTTCTTTGATTTTCTTCAAACAGAATAAAGTCTGGGATGTGGTCTTATCTTTGGAAATCAGGAATGTTCAAAATAATCGTATCCCATGACTGACAAACAATATTAAACCACAAAGCCACACGATGCGGTTGGCCGTGACTCCGTTCTTTGTTGTTTTCAAAGCCTTTAGATGGTTCAGGGTTGAGGATTAACACATTGTTGTTCTTAAATTCATGATTGTGGTTGAATTTAGTAATACATTTTGTACTTCAATATAGATTGCTATCAGTGGTGGAATTTGCTTTTGGGGCTGGAAGGCAGTTTTTTCAGGATTTTCATTCGTATGATAGTTTTGGTTGGTTTGGTAATTAGTTAATGAACAGGATCAGAAAATGTTTAAACCCTCTACACCACTGAGACACCAGCACTAGGACTAGGAATCACTAGTGATATCTGGGATGTTTTGTAGACAAAAAAATAAATATATATATATATTTTTTGTGATTTGATTTAAAATCTGGGGGGCACGGTGGCTTAGTAGTTAGCATGTTTGCCTCACACCTCCAGGGTTAGGGGTTCGATTCCCGCCTCCGCCTTGTGTGTGTGGAGTTTGCATGTTCTCCCCGTGCCTCGGGGGTTTCCTCCGGGTACTCCGTTTTCCTCCCCTGGTCCAAAGACATGCATGGTAGGTTGATTGGCCTCTCTGGAAAATTGCCCGTAGTGTATGAGTGAATGAGAGAGTGTGTGCCCTGTGATGGGTTGGCACTCCGTCCAGGGTGTATCCTGCCTCGATGCCTGATGACGCCTGAGATAGACACAGGCTCCCCGTGACCCAAGAAGTTCGGATAAGCGGTAGAAAATGAGTGAGAGTGAGAGTGATTTAAAATCTGGCTTTCATAA
Source organism: Tachysurus fulvidraco (assembly GCF_022655615.1). Taxonomy (NCBI): domain Eukaryota; kingdom Metazoa; phylum Chordata; class Actinopteri; order Siluriformes; family Bagridae; genus Tachysurus; species Tachysurus fulvidraco. The sequence continues at coordinate 3,540,443 of NC_062534.1, forward strand.
GCATTTGATACTTGTAACTTGATGTAATACTTAAGTATCACTCTGCTATGAGCTGAAATTCACTTCAATGTCAAACTGTGAATAGCAAGTATAATCTATGCTGTTATGTAGCTAGCAATGTATCTACAGTATGTAGCTACTGTAAATTGGCTGTATCTTTAAAGTGCCCTATTGAAATTGTACCAAGTGCTTATTAAACGAAAGCCAATTTTCTTTATAAAAGATGTGGCAATTTTATGAAATGTCCGTTCGATCTGTCTAAAGCAATTGTTTTGATCTTTCCGATCTCTTGCTGTAAACCGACGTAGAGTTTTAGAGACACTATTAAAATTTACTATATAGTAGCCTATAGCATAAGTCATGCATCATAGCCTCTTGATCCATTTTTTCCCCTACTTGATCCACTAAAATCTTTGATCACAAGTCATTCACCAATTTAAGAATTCTAAATGTATCCTAGAGGTATTATGAACTTCATCATTTATAGAGAGAAAAGATTTCAATGAAATTATATTTTTGAGCCTTCCTGAGCCACTGCTGAAATGAATACCGAACCAAGCCTAGCGCACCAGTAGCACATACACGTATCCCATCCGCTTAGCTCACCTCTGGGAGGTCATGTTGTGTCAGACATCATAAATCAATCTGCATTTCTGAGCTCGATATTCATTTGTCTTTGTTTCGGAAAGACTGGCATGACCTCGGTGTGCACACCAAGGCTGCTTATCATGACTATCCACCAGGGAAATCAGGCAACTTAAATGTTCCCAGATGGACCTGACACTGAGACAAACATGCATGAACCACATTTACACATTTACATTCAAGACCAAACCACGCCATCCTTACCACCTACTTCTTATCTGGGAAGAGGAGGTTTGGTCAAATAAGAAAGGACGTATCATATTAACACAACTTGTTAATATGCCAAGTATTATTTCTCCCCATTGTATATAACACTAACAATACATTTATAGCTCCTTCTACCACAGATTCTCATCAGTACTACCTTTTACCCCACAGCCAACCATTTGGCCCATGAAACGGAGTTTATGGTGTCATTATAGTGTAGCACCTTTCGCTTTTCCCACTTCTGCTCCTGGTTTCCCAAATTCAAGAGGCCATACCTCGAGGGACTAAAAAAATGACCATGTAATATAAATATACTGGTCACACAGGTCAAAGGACATCTCTGCTAAGCTTCTTCAGACACTCTACTATGTTCACCATCATGCCTCATGAAGCTTTTGAAGTCCAGAGGGATTTTTAAAATTCTTGTCCAATGGAGGTTGCGTTGGTGCAGAAAAAGTACACAAAGATTTTTTTAACAGTGAACCAGTATTGTGACATAAACTGTGAAAGATGATTTTAAGCCAGGGAGCTATCCAAAGATCTTGGACTTGGACTTATGGACTTATATTCTTGTTATCTTGCATACTGAGATATTCTTCTTCCGGACAAAACTTCCTAGACCCATGAATGAGGTGTCAAATGGACCGGCTCATTGAGGAGAGTTGTGCTATGACTTTTATAAGCGATCCAACCAACGATGTTTACACAGCGGACAAAAAGTCCCATAGACTTGAATGGGAAATTCCTAAAATTTCACCCTAGCAACCGAGTGCCGAGATTTGCCACATGCAAGTACCATTTACATTTTCTTCAGGAAATGTACATTCTAGTTAGACTTATGTTCTCATACCTGCTGGAATTTGTACTTGGCTCTGTCTTGGTCTTGGGCATCGGTTTCATTAAAAACTAGTTTACTGAAGTAAAGGCCTGGCATCAAATAGGATCTGATGGTCTTTTGGTCTGAATGTGATTTTGCTTTTATTTGGACTCGATCTCCACTCCCTTAAGACTTATTCTTGACTCCCAGCTCAGCTAGTCCTGCTCTTAGACTAACCATTGACTTGACAGTATTGGGACTCCAGAGCCATGTGGAAGACCTTGTTGATATATAAACCGGTGATGAGTCCCATGTAAGTGATGCTGATAATTAGAGAGTGCGTATTTCCAATTGTACACTTTTTTATACTTAAACCTTGACATTAATATAAGAGGAGTTTTTTTTTAAGTTGTAGGGATTTCAGCCATGGCACAGATCCATTTCTTTGTACTTTATATGTTTTTATGTTTAACACCTGCTAATAGTCAGCTCACCAACACACTATAAAAAAGGTTCCAGCTAGCATGCCTACGGGCTTAACCCTATTGAATTTATTTCCCTTTTTAAAGAGGGTTCCAAGTGGAATACCTGTAACTATCCAGAGAGCACTTGAGGTACCATTTGTCTTCGAGCGTACCCATAAAATTAAGAAGTGATATCATGCTGGGCTTACACTGAAATCCTGTTCTCCCCTTTTGCTGTACTTTATCTCCTATCATTTCTCTGATTTATTATCCTGCACCTTCTGTTACAGCTGTATCTACACTTTGTTCTTTATTGCCCCATCTTTTTGGCCAAGCCACATTGTCTAACTGCTCATTTCTCTTCTTGTCTTCTCTCTGCACACAGGGGCCTCTCGGCTTGGACGGTAAACCCGTGAGTATCTGTGTCGGGCTTTGATTGACAGCGGGATGACGTGTGCATGTGTGTGAGAGTATAGAAAAAGACGGATTGCAGGATTCCTGTTTCATATGAGACAGGATTACAGTAAATGCTGATGGAAAACTGTTCAGTTGGGAGATTAGATTTGTCTCAATTATTGTACGTTTAAGACAAACGGAAGCCGTGTGATGTGCTCGGCCGACTTAAACAGCCGAACAATAATTTCCAGTACCTTAAACTTTGACAACAGGATAGTTTTAGATTCTGTAAAACATTGACATTAAGCCTGTCTAGCATGCTAATTGATAGCTAGTTTCCACAGCATTTTTTCCACAACCTTTATAAAACATGAAAGACAAGAGGCGCGACTGTGGTCAACACTAATTGCAACATGCTAATCGCTATCCAGTTGTCTCCAGATTTAATTCTTTTGGCAAAAACAGAAAAATCTGCGCCCAGGTGTAATGTATTTTTTGAAATGTATCTCAATATTTGTATATACAGTTAGTTATGTTTCACTCTTTTACACAATAACCATCAATTCGCAAAGGTGAGGCTAACACTTGTTAGCTAAGCAATCTTGGCTACAGGCTCTTTTTAAAAAACAAAAACACCTCTATCTATCTATCTATCTATCTATCTATCTATCTATCTATCTATCTATCTATCTATCTATCTATCTATCTATCTAGTAGCTATTACTTTAGAAATAAGATTAAAATATTAGATGAAGTGACTGCTAAGCTGGCTAACTTGAGTTCAGCACTGCTAGCTTAGCTTAATTCATTTAGTCAGTCAGTTTAATTCTGTTATGTCAACTGAGATTTTTAAAAACCTTTTCACTCCAGATGACCTTTTTACCCTTTAAACGTCTCTGATGTAATACCTGAAGGATTGTTTTGTGTAAAAAAGACTTTCAGCCTTTACAAGTACAAATAATAGCATTAGCGACTTCTGGATTTGCTCTGCAGGGAAAATGTGATTTTTTTTTACACAGAATTGCAGATAATTTGAAATTAAGACTCACTTGAAGTTAATACGTCTAGCAGGGCTTCGTATGATGGTCTGTCATCTGTGGGAAGCGATCGATTAAAATGCTTGTCATGCTTTAATTAATAAATAAATCTTTGTCAGCTTTGGTAACTTGCTGTGTTGGTATTGTAAGGTTGCATCTTACTAACTTGATATTCAATGCTAAATATTATTTCTTTACTCTGATATTAAAGATAATACATTTAGTGATGTATCAGATCAGTGCTATCATACGTTTTTGTTCTTCTTTAAATGTATCTTCTGTCTGTTTCTCTCTAAAAGGGTCCTCCTGGGCAAAAAGGAAGTCAGGTATTTTTTTTGTTGTTGTTGTTGTTATTCCTCTGTATGAGATGTGAGCTATACATTATCGCATGCCACCACTTGATTGCTTTTAACCTCCGTCGAACCCAGTGGGCAGTTTGAATGTGAATTTACGATACAGAGGCTCTACACCCATCTGGTAGCTGTTACCCCGTACTGCGTAAATGAAGGACTGTGTTTTTTATCCTCTCGTGGAGACGTCTGTCTACACAACATGTCTGTCTTCCCCGGTTATTTATCAGCTGTATAGTGAATCCCACAACCTGAGATGGAAATGATGGATTACACAGAAAAGAAAGAAAAGTTTGTCCTAACCCTGATTCATGTTCTATTTCCAAGAGGCATACAGTACATAGCACCATAAACCACTTGTGCTCCTCCAGACACATTTAATCTGATGCTTCAGGCTTGAAAGAGATGTCATCTTGATTTGGGTTTTTGTCAAAAGAAAAACCACAATCGATTGTCACGTGAGTTTCAACATGAATCTCAACCGGCTGTGATATATTGGCTGTAGGTTTGGGATTACATCACAGCACATCGTCTGAATGCGAGAAGGCAACTGATGATCATCTTCTGCTCATCTGTAGCTTTGTGTGTTCTGATTTCCTCTGCAGCTGTGCAGACTATTTCCCCAGCTGGGTCACAGCTAAAGGGTTCCCGGCTTGACACGAGTTTCCTTCTGGTTCTCCGGCTTCACTAAACTGCACATATGTGTTTGAAGGCATGTGTGTGGTGCCCAGGGTGTGTTTCTACTCATGCTCCGAATCTATCTCCACCCTGTCCAGGATAAAGTGCTTGCTAAAGATAAAGGATGAATAAATGCACTAATGCCCTAGACTGCCCTGGCCTCGTCACAATTAAAATTAGGATGCTTTTTTTTAAGGATGTTAATTCTGATTCTTTTGGCAGTCGTTCCTATTCTACATTTTGACTCTTCCCAAATCTAAGGAAATGTCCTGAGACTCATGTCCTGATTCTGATGCTTTTTCAGAGTCTAATAATGACTCTGATTTTGACTCTGATTCGTATTCTGTTCTGACTATTTTAATTTGTTTTCTCTCCTAAATACACAAAGTTGTACAAGAATTTTGCGGCTGATTTATTTTTGCTTTATAGAACTGAGATCATTAAAACGATCTAACTATATATCAGTATCGCTTATCTGTCTCCCTCCTTTTCTGTCCTCAGGGGCCAGCTGGACCGAAAGGAGATAAGGTAACATAGCATTTGCTTTTTTTTCATACACACTTAACAATTTTCAGTTAGCATTACATTCTCTAAACTTTTGTTTCTCAGAAGGTTTTGAATTGAGTAAGAATTACAGTATATAAAATATAAGAACGTTCCTGCAACGTTACTATAACCTGGTTAAGGGAACCACTACTGCTTGCCTAATGTAAGTGTTTGTATAACATGCAGCAAGCAGGATCGTTAATTCTGTAACCTTATTAGTACCTTGTGAATGTTTTACGAACGTTCTTGTAGCATCCTCCATACAGATTAAGCCACAAGCGTAAACCTCTCCTTACACGTGACACTGTCGTGCCGAAAGGTAATTCTCTCTCGTGCTTCACAGCAACCATATGTTTTCCAAACTGTGACGCGGTTACTCTGCGCTGCCGTGCGTGCACACGGACACAAGAACACCGGGTGTCGGACCACATCTTAAAAAAATCGCAATAAACAAAAACGAGGCTTGGAATATTTTTGTTGATTATCTCTGGAAAAAAGCCACAGGAGATTGGCCTTAATCAGTGTCTTCCATGAACCATGGCACAAACTTCCTTCTGCTTTTATCTGCACGTCTCTTTGCTATTGTGAAAGTGACGACGTTAGAGGATCAGGATGATGAATTGAAATACAAACACAACAGAATGTTCATAATCATTCATTTTTTTGTGTGTGTGTGTGTGTGTTTTTTTTTTAAGGGTGACCAAGGAGAGATTGGGCCAAGGGTAAGTTCTTATTCTTGTTAGTGAACAGATCTCATTCTGATCATATTATGCTGATATTATAATATCATAATATCCAGTTTAATCGATTGTTTTGAATCCAAATTCTTATAATTATTATGATGGAATTACATTTACATTTACATTTACAGCATTTGGCAGACGCCCTTATCCAGAGCGACGTATATAAGTGCTTAAATCTCTAACATTGACTACATTAATGCTCATTGACTACATTATTGCTGGCTCACTAGGTTACATACTTACGAGTACCCACGAGTTTAAAACATTTGTTCAATGAAAAAGTGTCAAAGGTTGTGTTTTTTGTTTTTTTTTTATTTAAAAATGCAAAATATAAGGAAAGAAGTGCTAGTTTCCTGAATAAGTAGGTCTTCAACCGCCGCTTGAAAATAGCCAGTTCACATGATGTACATGGTTTAGGTTTATCATGAAATTATCAATCAATTAAAGACTAGATCCTGAAATCCCTTTGTGTGAGAAAAATGCAGGTTTGTGAGGGAAAGTATGGATGATAAATGAAACGTAAGCAGAAGACTTTGTCGAAGAAAATAAGCAGTCCAAGTATGTGACTTTTAGTGATGCGACGTGACATACGGCTAAGTACGGTGACCCATACTCAGCATTCGTTCTCTGTATTTAACCCATCCACACACAGCAATGAACACACACACACTGTGAACACACACCCGGAGCAGACGGCAGCCATTTATGCTGCGGCGCTCGGGGAGCAGGTGGGGGGGGGTTCGGTGCCTTGCTCAAGGGCACCTCAGTCATGGCCAGCCCGAGACTGGAACCCACAACCTTTGGGTTACGAGTCAGACTCTAACCATTATATATATATATATATATATAAACACTAATAAATAAAAATTAATAAATAAAATAAAACTAATAAATAAAAATTTACACAAGGTATTTTGTGTGTTACACAAACTATTAATCAGAATCAGAATATTATATTAACCCCCGGGGAGAAATTGGGCTCGTTATCTCAGCTCACTAAATAAAAATAGAGACTTACATACACTAAGATAATTTATAGAAAAAATACAAAGATTTAAATAACTGTACAGATGAAGGTGTATTGATGCACAGTGAGATGTTGTACAGATGAATTATAAAAGTCTGACGGACTGAACGTACTCCTGGATCAGTCCAGGACATCATGGAGCAGGTGGAAGATCTGAAGTCTGTAGAATTGTGTTGTTTTGAGGGATATTCTGATTTAATCGTCTCTTTGAGCTCCACAATAAATCAGAGACGAGCCAAAAGACTTGAGTTTAAAACGATATGCGACCGTGTTGCGATGAACGGACAAAGCCTGGAAGCTCCACCACCTTCCTGTTGCTTTGGACTCATATCCAAAAAAATGTCGTCTCTGCGCTCTTAAACACTGTTAGAAGTAGATCAACAGTGAAACAGGTGCTTGTCCAGACGAGTGTCTAGACGAGTGTCTAGACGAGTGTCCAGACGAGTGTCCAGACGAGTGTCTAGACTACTTCCCGTATATAGTTTTGTACTGTTTACTTCACATTATTGAGGCCATCCATATATATATATATATATCCTTCTCTTTAATATAGTATTATTAGACTATATAGATTATATAATTATATAGAACCCTCTCTTTAACCCTGATATGATGGATCCCTGTACATCAGCTCATGATGAGGAAATGTTGAGTATTTTTTGCTAATGCGTCACACGGCAGTGTTGTGATGATGTCGGTCGTGTCTCTGCTCAGGGTCACGCCACTCACGCAGGCCTGTTCAGTAATCAGATCCCCATCAAGGTTTGTCTGTTTTCTGATTCACGTTCTCGGAAAAAAACGGGCTGGGGGGGAAAGAGAGGCAAGAGACACACGAGGTGCGCCGATTCAAGGCACCGGGTGGGCCGAAAGGAGTTACACGCGACGGAGGAAACGCAGCGAGGGTGGCGGGAGGACGAGCGGCGCGGAGAGCGAGGGAGTAGGTCAAGCCCTGTCTGCGAGTGTGAGGCGTGGCGGAGCTGTGCGCTGTCGCTTTGGGCTGCTGCGGCTGGGGGTCTGAGGCGCTTGTTCGCGCGTGCGCGGGGGGGAGAGGAGCGGTCGGGCATCTGCTCGGGGAGAGCGGAGTGGGCTACGGGGTGCGCGGGGAGCGGCGGGCTTAGGAGGGCAGCGGATCGGCTGCGCGGCGCGGTGGCGGATCCGCGGCGCGGTGGGAAGTCTGTGGCGTCGGGGCTCGTCTGTCTCTGGGGGAGCGCGGTGGGTGGTTCTTCTCTCGGTTGAGCGGATGGGACCGTGCGGGTGCGGCGAGGGGGCGCGGCGGTCTTTCAGCTGCGTCTCGGCTCTTGCTGCGGAGCGGCTCTTTAGTCTTTTTATTTTTCTTCTATTCTCGTGTTTAATCAGGTCGTCTTGCGCCTCTGTGGCGTTTATGCGATGCGGGTGTTTCTGTCGCTCCGGGGACGGCCCGGCTCGGTGTTTGCGCGGCCTCTTCGCGTCTCGCTTGCAGCGGCTCGTGTCTGTTGCTATTCGCTTGTCTCTCCTTGCTCTTGGGAAGCGGGGTCGGGGTCGCGCTTCCGCTGTGGAGGCGATGTTGGGGCTTCTCTCCGTGGGCGTTCTCGTCCTTGTCTGGTGGATTCGCGGCGGGTTCTCTCCCCCCTCTCTGTCGGGCATCGTCGTCGGGGCTCGTCGCCGTCGGTCAGCGGCGTGCGGGCGCGCTCGGCGGGCTCTTCTCGGGCTGGGCGCGGGGCGAGCTAGGAGCGCGGGTGTAATAGGGGAGGCGGTGCGCGGAGGGGCGGGGTGGAGGATGGTCTGTGGTTTCTTCATCTCTTTTTCCTGCCCTCTCTTCTGGTCGCTTCTCTTACGTGCATCTTTTTCCGTCTTTCTCTTCTCTTCTCTTCTCTTCTCTTCTCTTCTCTTCTCTTCTCTTCTCTTCTCCTTCCTTCAGATGGTCTTTCCTCGCTATGATCACGGCTTCATCTCTGCCGATCAGCCCACTTTCCAGAGACGTATGCTGAAGGTAGCAGGAGTGAAAGGCATGCTCTGTTTACTTACAGCTCCAACCTGCGCCGTCTTCCACGCTATCGCTAACTGCATGCACGTGCCTGTAATCCATGGGTTTCATTATGTAGTTTTTGTCCAGTTTAATCTAACAGTGATTAATAGCAACGCGTGTACACAGTGGGCCTCGTTTATGAAACTGGATACAAACAGTAATCAGAGTAAATTATACGCAGGAGCGTTACATGGAGAAATGTTTGTCCAGAAAAACATTTGCGTCCTGCGTCTCGCTGCCGAACGACTGACGTAAACCTCGGCTTCAAATCACATCGATGGAGATGATTTTTATATTTTATTAATTAATAATTATTTCATATTAATGACTTGAAAGACAATCAAATCAAAACAAATCCCTAAATAAGACTATAATGTCTCCCTATATATTTTATCCTGTTTAGTTTCTCTCTCTCTCTCTCTCTCTCTCTCTCTCTCTCTCTCTCTCTCTCTCTCTCTCTTCTCTTCTCTTCTTTCATCTGTTCTTCCTTTCTCTTCTTTTTTTCATTTTTCTCTTTTCTCTTCTCTTTCATCTTCTCTTCTTTTCTCTTTTTCTTCTTCTCTTCTCTTCTTTCATCTTCTCTTCTTTTCTCTTTTTCTCTTTTCTCTTTTCTTTTCTCTTCCCTTCCCTTCTCTTCTTTCATCTTCCCTTCTTTTCTTTTCTCTTCTCTTCTCTTTATCTTTTTCTAGTTAGCGTGTTTATGCTAGGTGACATGCTGCAGTGGCTGAGCTGCATTAGTGGAATAAGGTGTTTCAATACTTATCACCTTACACATGATTGGCAAGATTATTATTTCTAGATATATTTTCTTAAAAAAGAAAAGGATAAATAAGGCCCCTTGTGTGCAACTCTAGCTCATCATTGTAAGATATTGCTAACTTTACCGTGTAATGTCATGCGCTAGTCGGTAATCTCGTGTGTGTAAATGTTTATTAAAGTTAAAAGCATCTTAACCATAAGGAGAGAATAAACTTGACTTGCTGATGTTTTTTTCATTCACAAATTCATTTTGCTCTCATCATCAGGGCGATCAAGGCCAGGCCGGTCCTCCAGGCCCACCCGGACCCCCTGGACCAAGAGGTCCTCCTGGAAACACGGGGAAGGATGGACCTCGAGGTCCCCTTGGAGAACAGGTGTGTGATGTGTTTCAGAAAATTATTTGATTTTACTGTAAAGAGACCACATGGGGGGTCACGGTGGCACACATAGC
>NC_062534.1:3558067-3560567 GCF_022655615.1 Tachysurus fulvidraco
TTTATTTTTGTTAGTTAGTTTTTAAAAAAATGTAATTCTAAATTCTAAGATCATGATGCTCTTGTAACATTAAAATAAACCGTGTTTAATTTTTAATTTATTTATTTATTTATTTTGGTCGCTCAAAATATGCGTCATAACTGCCGACTTGCGAAATCCGACACACAGAAGCAGACGCATTTTTGGTTTGCTGCAGCCGGCAAGTTAAATTTTTTATGTCATGCAGGGCGTTCAAGTGTCACGCATTGAGAGTGACAGTCACGCATTTGGGGCTTTTCTCACGCTCTCCCGCCGCACATCATATTCTCACGCAGAAAAACTTTTTGACTATCATATATTTAATAAGCCGCAGCGCCCAAAACGTATCAGTCCGCACCGCTGTCTCTATGGAACCGGGCAGGAATCGAGCTCGTCTCAGTTCTTAGTCGAGCCTGACACTTATCAGCCAATCAAATAAAAGAGGCTACACAATAGCCAATCAGAAAATAGCACTGTCGGGGAAACATTTAACGTAACATCCAATGAAAAAAAGCGAGGGGTTGGAGAGGTCATGCTTGCCTGTCTTCAAAACTTGAGAGCCCTGGTCATGAATACGAATGACTCAATTACATATTGAACACTTTATTAGAAAGTAACCTTCGACCCAGCGTCTTTTTTCTTAAGGTTAGTTCAAACTGTTCAAAATATTTTTGTTTGCCTGCAGAAATAAAATTGCGTTTAATCGGTAGCAGTTAATTGATTTCATAAATGCAACACACTACAGTTTTTTCTATACTTTCCACAAAGGTAAAAAAACGATATATGCAGTGTTCTCTTCATTTTAGATGTCAAAAGGGTTTTGTGGCTCCCTGTGGTATTTTTTCTGTGGGAAACGGGTCCAAATGGCTCTCTGAGTGTTTAAGCTTGCCGACCCATGAGCTAGGACGAAAGCTGCGGGACAAGTTACGCACCGAAGTTTTGTCCGGCACAATAACAAGAATGTTGCTTTGCAAGCACCATTAATTATGTTATAAGTATGTTATTGTACTGAAGTGTGCTGTGTTCGAACTTTGACCCTTTCTCACGTGTGATGTCGGTCGATCAGGGTCTTCCGGGCGAAAAAGGTGCGACAGGCTCCAGCGATGTCATCGCCTTCAATGACAAACTGTTAGATGCTTTTCAGGTAAAATGTGATGCCTGTATTTCTTTTCCTATAACACGTCAGCAGATATCCTTAACTACACGATATTGTTTTCTGAAAATAAAATATTATGCACAAAAATCACTAAAAAACTTACAAAGCTCTGATTCTGAACGATCTCCTTAAAGAAAACAGACGAGAGATCGGTCAATCTCGATTATTCGGTAACCTTAGGTTTAGTAGAATGTTTACTTATCAATCCCCTGTGAATGAGTGGTTACTATGGAAACCGTCAGGTATTCGACAATGTTACAGCTGGAACTGGTATCGTAGCTACTTTATAAATAAATAAATCACCTTCGGATCCGTAAAAAGTCTTACGTGAAAGCATCGGCTGACCGTTTTGTTCTCAGGGTGACAAAAGCTTGTCGATTTGATTTAACTCGATTAAAGGAAAGCGTACGTAGGCTCTCAGAGCAGGGAGCCATCTGGTGGTGTGGAGGTGAAATAACAAGCTAGTGTTATAGACATCATTGTCATCTTGATGGATGACTAACCCTAACCTTAGGTCAGTTGACAGATAATTCCAATTTTTTTCTATTTAAATATTATAGGAATTTTTTTTCTTTTATCTCACAGTGACATAAAACCTCGTGTCACCTCATGAGTATTTCTTTCATCAATTTACCCAGAGTTTTATTTAAGATGTCTTAATAAAGTGTAAGGGGGGGCACGGTGGCTTAGTGGTTAGCACGTTCGCCTCACACCTCCAGGGTTGGGGGTTCGATTCCTGCCTCCGCCTTGTGTGTGTGGAGTTTGCATGTTCTCCCCGTGCCTCGGGGGTTTCCTCCGGGTACTCCGGTTTCCTCCCCCGGTCCAAAGACATGCATGGTAGGTTGATTGGCATCTCTGGAAAATTGTCCGTAGTGTGTGAGTGTGTGAGTGAATGAGAGTGTGTGTGTGCCCTGTGATTCGTTGGTACTCCGTCCAGGATGTATCCTGCCTCGATGCCCGATGACGCCTGAGATAGTTCGGATAAGCGGTAGAAAATGAAAGAATGAATGAAATGAATAATAAAGTGTAAATATTCAAAGCTTCGTCTGATGTCCATGGCTTTTCCCTGTTGCAGGCGATCCACACCATCAGTGTTTCGGTAATCCTAAAGAAAGCATGAGATGGATGTTATGTAGATATGTTTCGAGTCATTGTATCTAACAGTGTGAATTAATCGGAGGCGTCCGTTTAACGTGTGACGACTCGCATGCAGATAATTCACGATCAACCCTGGAGACTCATATAATTATATATTATACTGTACATACAGTGAGTTTCCAGTTTGGAGGACATTTGGTGAAGGAAATTATATTTAGATTTATATTT
>NC_062534.1:3568067-3575567 GCF_022655615.1 Tachysurus fulvidraco
ACCTACATAAATATGAGCGCTTAACATTAACATGTACATAAATATGAGCGTTTAACATTAACATGTACATAAATATGAGCGCTTAACATTAACATGTACCTAAATATGAGCGCTTAACATTAACACATACCTAAATATGAGCGCTTAACATTAACACATACCTAAATATGAGTGCTTACATTAACACCTACATAATCAGTAACAACACAATAATTTAATCAGTAATAAGACTGATGTTGTGCCTTTTACTGTATTAAGAATAAAGCTAACAAGCTACAAATTTTGCTTCTCACGAGTGTCGTAACATCAAAGACACATGTTTAGATGTTGAGATGTTTACCTGAAGGTAGATGCTTTGGATGCGCTGAACCTTATATTCATGCAAGGCTGCCAACTCTCACGCTCTCACGCCACACCCCCATATTCTCACACCACACCCCCATATTCTCACGCCACACCCCCATATTATCATGCCACACCCCCATATTCTCATGCCACACCCCCATATTCTCACGCCACACCTCCATATTCTCATGCCACACCCCCATATTCCCATGACACACCCCCATATTCTCACACCACACACCCATATTCTCATGACACACCCCATATTCTCACGCCACACCCCCATATTATCATGCCACACCCCCATATTATCATGCCACACCCCCATATTATCATGCCACACCCCCATATTATCATGCCACACCCCCATATTATCATGCCACACCCCCATATTCTCACACCACACCCCCATATTCTCACGCCACACCCCCATATTATCACGCCACACCCCCATATTCTCACACCACACCCCCATATTCTCACGCCGCACCCCCCATATTCTCACGCCACACCCCCATATTCTCACACAGACTTATGCAGCAGTGAGGGAAAACAAAATCTCGCAAAGCAGCACGTAGAGAGACCAGACAGACGGTGTAGTGAGTTTTTGTGACAATTGTATGGGAAATACACAATTTATCCCCATAAACTGTGTAGTCAGCCGTTCTCCCTGCCATCTGCACCGTGTGAATTGTGAACGCAGGCAGGTCAGTGAGTTACAGGGCGCTCCGTGTCTCCGTCCAGTCTAGTAACTAATGTAACTATGCTGTTATATAGTTTATATAGTTTATATAGAATTAAGTTAGCATTAGCAGAGTTGTTTGTTTTGCAGCATCGAGCAGTTATTTTATATAACTTTATCATAAAAAAAACAGTACAAAAGCATTTCCAGATGACAAATATCTGGACATGCCTAGTAGTTAATGTCATCTAATGACAATCAAGATGGCAGACTTGGAGCCATGCTTCGAGTGGGAGCTGCATCCAAATTAATGATTAAGGCTGCAAAATCAGCCACTAGCACATGTTAATCTGTGAACATGTTAATCTGTGAACATGTTAATCTGTGAACATGTTAATCACATGTGAATCTGTGAACATGTTAATCACATGTTAATCTGTGAACATGTTAATCTGTGAACATGTTAATCACATGTTAATCTGTGAACATGTTAATCACATGTTAATCTGTGAACATGTTAATCACATGTTATCTGTGAACATGTTAATCTGTGAACATGTTAATCACATGTTATCTGTGAACATGTAATGTAAATCTCCCAAGAAATTCTGTACAGATACCAAATACTTTACTTCTGCTAATGCAAGATTTTTGTGCCACGCCCCTCCATAAGCCCCTCCCTATAACAAAAGCCCCGCCCCAAAATCTCACTCTAAGCTGAACTCAAAAGTTGGCAGCCCTGACTCATGTTTCCAAGCAAATCTTGACCTTCGAAAAATTAGATTCAATCAAAAATGTAAGTCAATGTTACGTTACAGAGCCACACGCTAACACGTTAAATAACCACTAAGCTAAGGCACCAGAGGTCGACTTCCTTCCCATAGCGGTATTTCCCATTTCCTCTTGACTAAATTTCCTTTTATTTCCTCTTCCTCATTTCCATTTGCTGTTCTAAACCCTTGAGTGTGATATAAACCTGCATGCATTTAACTTTAAGATATTTAATGGGATATTTATTCGGCCGTATTTGTGTTTGTCCTCATCAGGGTCCAGATGGCCTTCCGATACCAGGCTGTTGGCACAAGGTCAGTCCGCATTTCTATCCCGAACCACGTGTTGTGTCTTCTGTGAGTCAGAAGTTCTTTGTTAAGCCTCAGATATTCCTCCGGATACCAGTAAATACGTAACCATAGCAACACTACAACGAAATAAGTTCAAAGCATCATAGGATATTATCCACAATGCATCGTGTTATTGTACATATATACAGTGTATAAAAACCAAGGATGTCGCACAATTTATATTTATTGTCTCTCTTATTTTTATTCTGTTTTGTCGGTCTTCACGCGATAAGAGACACTAGCCGTTTAAGTTTATACACTCATACTCCCCGTGTCAATCACAGTAACACTAGCCAATCATCGCTGTCTGTGAGCTCACGTATCTGGAAGAGGGCGGACAAAGACGTCAGTGTGTTTTGGAGGACGCAAGTGTTAGTTAGTTAGTTAGTTAGTTAGTTAGTTAGTTAGTTAGTTAGTTATCCTTCTTCGTCTCTCTCTCTCTGTAAGATGTCGTATATAATAAGGACGAGCTGGCAGATTGAGAGATAACGGGGCATTAATGAATTAGTGAAAAATTGATGGTGTTGAAAACGTCCGACTTTGGTTGTTTTTTATCTGAATGACTTCCTGGCATGATTAATGAAATACTGTCTTTAAACCTGCTCTCTAATACCTAACATCTGTGTTTTTGTTTTGCAGTGATGACTAACATGAAGCGTAATCAGGTTCCTGTACATAATCCTACAATATAAATACAACCTCCTATTTTTTTAATAAGACTTTGATGATCATTTCATCAGCCATAGAATTACCTACAGTATTTTCTATAGATATATATGTATATTTTCCAATATACTAAACATTTTGGACCAACCTAGGAGTTTGTATATTTGTATAAATCTATATTTTTTAATCTGCGTCGGACATTTCGGAGGAAGGTGTGAAGGATCGCTTCCTCGCCTCCGCTGCATGAGCCCCTGCATGTGCGTCACGTGACGTGATCAGAGGTCGAACCGGGAGCGTTTTGTTCTGTTTTTAAAGGACGAAGGGACGATGCAGAGGATCAAGCGAAAGCGTCTATCGCAGCCGTGACTACACGAGCGGAGGAGCGAAGTAAGCGATCCGTCACACAGGAGCGTCTTGGTGATGAACTGAAGTCTGGAGAAGTTCCCTTGCTCTGTAACGCATGTAGGAATACACGTAAAGGCTCTCGTGACGGTCACGTGAGAGATCGAGAGACGTTTTGAGCTCTTCACTAGCTGATGGATGGAGATGGTTATATCTCCGTAAACGCTGACAATCGGGTGTGGAGAAACGATACCGAAGAGCCAACTGATTTATCCTCATTACTAGCCTTACGCTTCTTCTTTCTTTTATTATTTTATTTTGCAGGAAATGAACCGTATCTGACGGTTCTTTTTTTCTTCTTCTGTAATTAAGGAAGTTTAGCGTGTTACTGTATTTTTTTTTGTTTGTTTGTTTTTATATTAGGATTATTATTAAATGTACACTACTACTAGATTGTATTATATTTTGTTAACATATTGTCATATTGATTTATTACATTGTCGGGATTCTTCATGTTGCTATGACGACCTGTGATTTCGTTTAACATCACATTCAGTTTCTTTATCTTTGTAATAATTTATAGTATATTTTTGCTATATGGTATATTATGATATAATTGCTAGGGATGCATTGATACGATTTGGGTTTTTTTGTGAGACTTTTTTGGCGTACTTATCGTTAACGAATAACGATGCGGAAATTGAGTAAAGTGGGTTTTTTTGTCATGCGAAACAACGAGGTTGCGTTATTTTATTTAAACGTGTGCACGTGCAATCAGGCTCGTGATCTTCAAACATAAGAGTTCGAGCTGTTATTTTCACTCACACGACATCGTCGGTAGACATTTTTTCTCACCTGTCGGATATCAAGGATCGAATCTTACGTTTCAGATGTTTATTATTTTTACGGGATGATTTCTTCCTTTTGCGTCGTCATGGCAACGTTTGATGCCTTCAGGTGTTTCTATGCACTGACGATGAGGTTTTATAATCGCTTTACTGAACGAAAACAGTGAACATGCATCATTGTAACTTTAAAAAAATCGCACATGACGTCGCGAGGTTCACGTCTCAGTCAGCTCTGTAGCTCCCTGGGTAGTGACTCGATATAGTGTGTAACTGTGTGTTCTGTAATTATGTTAGCGTGTAGAAGACAACATTCTGTTTTGCTTTATAAGCTTATTATTAATATTACCTTAGCGTGTAGAAGACAACATTCTGTTTTGCTTTATAAGCTTATTATTAATATTACGTTAGCGTGTAGAAGACAACATTCTGTTTTGCTTTATAAGCTTATTATTAATATTACCTTAGCGTGTAGAAGCCAACATTCTGTTTTGCTTTATAAGCTTATTATTAATATTACCTTAGCGTGTAGAAGACAACATTTTGTTTATTCTTCTTAGACAAAAACTAATTATGAGTAACAACTCCTAGGGCTTTTGAGCCACATGCACCAAAATCGGATCTGTCGAAGACCCTGGTCTGAAATTTGTTGCTATTTCTTTTCTAATCCGAGTTTCGGTACTCATTCGATCCGAGTTCCGGTACTCACGGTACCGGATCTCAAAGTGGTCTTTTTTGCTATGGACACGCATTATAAATACTCAGGACAAATGTTTAAATTGGTGCACCGACTGGCACTTCGGTTTTCCCCCAGCTCCGCCCCCAATATAGGCAAAATAAAAAAAAAATTTCCACAACATTGACATGTGACATATCAAAACACTCAGAACAATGAGGGGAACTGCGTCACGGGTATTCGGATGATGTCAGATGCTAGTAACCACTCGCTTTCAAAAGTATTGGCACCCTAGCATACCGGCCTTACTTGCTCCGACAAGCCAACATCAAAGTTTGTCGAACTTTACAAATCTAGTTGAGTGATGTGGTGACTCAATATAATTGAGTCTAATTTAAATCTAATTTCCACCAGTCACTGAAAACTCAGACGTGAAAAGTATTTATTTGTCAAATAAATTTGTTTGCTCAATCTCCCGAGCTGAGAGGACGTCCAGAATGTTGTTATTCATTAAAAACTAACAAACAAAAGTGAACCAGGGAGCTGATTAGTGAACCAGTGACCTGATTAGTGAACCTGGGAGCTGATTAGTGAACCTGGGAGCTGATTGAGACACAGCCGATATTCTACAGCGCATGAGGTTTAGGTCTCACACTTTCACGTGGTATCGTTTATTGACCTTAACGAGTCCGATATCGCACCTGTTAGAGGGTCTATATCAGTATCAGTATCGATGCATCCCTGCTAATTGCTTTTTAATAGACAAGAACATTACAGTAAAGGTTTGGCTTTCATTCATGTACATTTCTAAAAGTTATACATTTGTAGACTTTTATGTAACATGAATTCACAGAAGCATTTACATTTACGTTTATTTGCTACACAAGGTAAGAATACTATAATCTATAATCTGTTGAATTAAACGGACGATTTCGCTTCATGGGAAACAAATTCTGACTCTATTTACTGAGCGTCATGTCAATGTTAATATATATTTTTTAACACCACACACACACAGGTGCAGTGTAAATGTTACAGATAGGAAAGAGACACTCTCTTTTTCTCTCTCTGTCTTACACACACACAGTTTGTTAACTGCGTTATTTGAACATATACATATATTTTGAACAATAACAAGCCATTATGAAGCAGTGTGTTAAATTCCGCTTACTGTGAATCCTCGTGGGTTTTTTTTTCTCTCTCCCATCTGCTTTAAGAAATGAATTTATTTCAGAATTGTGTTACTTTCTAAGTGTTGCTGCTAAAGCGGTATTTGTATTTATCTTTTGCGATTGAGAAGCTTTCTCTCAGCAGCCGCATGCCACCAGCGCTGGTAAGAGCCGAAATTCTCATCATTGTGTTTTATAACATAAATCTGTGTTTTAAAATAATAATAAGCGTTCATAGCTTGGTGACTGGTCTTTATGGAATGATGGTTTAGAGATATAAAGTTTCCAACAGGAATTATTTCAGCATTTTGATTTATTTTATTTTCATATATAGTCAGTCAGGATTACTCTGTAATTGTGTTCGGCTAAACGGTGTTGAGTTACTGTACACGTGATACAGAGACGTGCTCATGAGACACCAGGAAAACGTTCATATATGTTTCTAAATAAACTATTTCCACTGAACCTGACTGTGTGAGACTGTGTGTTAAACACAAAACTCTACACTACTAGAAAATGATTAAGAACCCAATGATCGTCAAACATCGACTCTGTTGAATTCAAATTTTATTTGAGGCATCAGACTCAGACTGAACAGCTGCATGGCAGATAAATCTTTATACAGAACAAAACGTTGTTGTGTGTGTGCTGGAATGCAAAAAAAAATGCTATTTCACAAGAAACAATGTTTAAAAAAAATTCTTAATACCCCTCACTATAAAAGCGACTGGTATGATGAATATGTTATGTATCAGCTATAAAATGGATTTCGTTCACTAAAAATGTCTAGAAAAGAATACAAATGGGTGAGAACATGTGGCATATTATACTACAGTAGTGGAATATGACTCCATCCTGTGAAATGCTATTGCTCATGGACAGTAGACACAAACACCTCAATCTCATGGCACTAACAGACAACAAGAGCTGAAGCACAAGCGATAAATAACTGTTTTATCAGCGCGTCCAGCACGCAGAGCCGTATCAGGGAGTCCAGCGCTGTGATGAAAATGTGGTGCAGCACTAAGATGCTGTCTGTACTAGGTGAGTCTTAAGAACATCACGATTTCACGGCTATGGAAGTATCAGACATTTAACAGTACGCAAGCTGAAAATAAATGTCGATTCGCGCATACACACTCTTCTTTCTGGAGGATAAGATCCCTAGTGAACAATTGAGTGTTAAGGGCCTCGCACTAGGGCCCAGCAGTGGCAGCTTGGTGGACCTGGGGATCGAAATCACAACCTTCCGATCAGCAGTTCAACACCTTTACCACTGAGCTACCACATCCCTGGTTCTTGTGCAAGTCTCTCTTGATCATAATGTAATCAAATAAAATGATCATAATTCATGTGACCGTAAAGTTGGGAAATTTTTTATTTTTTTTACACGGCTAGAAATGCCGTACAACTGTGCTGTTATTCTGTGCTCAAGAGAATTACCGGAATTACGGTTAAAAACACGTGACCATGACTGTGTGCCCTGACATATTATTTTGACCATCTGAGGTGTTGAAAATCTCATGTTGCATGACTTCCAAGATCAAAGATGAACGGATTGCGAGAAAAAACGGTGTCACTGCCCCATGTGACGCTGATCCATGCTGACAAAAAGAATTATGAGGAAACAAACTCACAGAAATGTATTTTTAAA
>NC_062534.1:3580567-3595567 GCF_022655615.1 Tachysurus fulvidraco
TTTTATAGACAGTTAAAAGTGTGTCACAAAAAATTCTTTGACTCTTCGATAAGGGGAAGATTCCAGTGAAGCTTCTTTTAAAGAAGTAGATAGTAATTGAAATGATTGTAAGCATTGCAAATAAAAACCTTATGTGGCGGCATGCTTTAAAAGAAACGGAGTGTGAAAGGAAGAAGAGAGGGCGAGAGAGAGAGAGAAAGAGAGAAAGAGAGAGAGTGTGTGTGTGTGTGTGTGTGTGTGTGTGTGTGTGTGTGTGTGTGTGTGTGTGTGTGAGGCGTGGTTTTGTTCAGCTATTTAAACGCTCGCTCTGTTCCAGCACTGATTTCTGTCTCCTTGCCCTCTCAGAGCTCAGCCACGCTCCGACTCACGTCCACGGATTAAACTCCGAACTCTGTGGAATACTCAAAACAAGCCTCAACTTTTTCTTGGGATTTTTTTTTTCCTTTTCTTTTCTTCTTCCTGTTATAGCAGAGTTGGAAACTATGAAGCTGTGTGTGCTGGCTGCTCTTGCCCATGTGCTCGGTAAGTAATTCCAGGCTTCATTGATTCTTCTGTGATTCTGTGGAACGCAGCCTCACACCTTTTTCCCCCTCGCACCTACACGTGATGGGATGCGACGTGACACGATGTTACGTGTTGCACGATTCTAAACAGTGTTGATAATAACCCGTCAGTTTTTCAGCACGTCTATGAATCTTTTCTCGGAGGTCATCGCTGCGGTTCAGTTGGTCAGCAGCCCATTTAAGAATAATCTTTATGTAATGTAACATGATATATTTATTTTTGACCCGTGTGTTCATGCATTAGATCAGTGTCTGTGCATGTGAGTTTTAGAAATCTGCCCGAGCACCCTCTAGGGGTGTACACAGGGGTGCGTGACCTATTTTAGGGAAAGAATAGTTCGTTTTTTTATATTAGCCATTTATTTGTACATGTTAAATACATCAGAGTAACTAAACAAGCAAAATTGCACACAAGGCTCAAAAATATTGCTTCCTCTTTCCATATCCACATTCAGGAGCTAAGTGAGACCGAGAAGCAAATAAACACAGATGTATTAAATGAACAATGTATTAAAATGATTTTTTTTTTTTTTTTTTTTTCTAGTTATTTTCACTTTGGCAAGTGGCGCATCTATAGACAGGTACGAGTCGGAGAAGCCCGCACAAACCACTGTGATTCACCTGCTGCGCACGTCTGAGGCCCTGAACGACAAAAGGCCCACTGACAACACCAAGCACGAGGACCACCGACAAGAGGAAGAGGAAGAATATTACTACGATGACGACGAACAATACGAATACGATCTGTCGGGGGATTTCGAGATGCCTCAAGGTAATTCAAAAGCGGCTGACATAAGCGTCAAAAAACGCTTCGGCTTCGCTTTGCAGTTTTGCTTCTTTAGCTTGGCACGATTTTTTGAATGTCTTTAAGACTTTGTATCAGAATGGATATTTTTCATCTTATTATTATTATTATTATTATTATTACGTAATGTACATAAGAGAGAAAAAACATGGTGGTTAACTTTGTGTTACATTTCTTCCCTTTTACAGTCGCATTTTCGAGCAAACCTAAAGACCCGACCACGGTGCTGAATGCAAACGAGAGGAAAGGAAAAGGAGAAAGGAAAGGAAAAGGAAAGGGGAAAGGGAGGAAGAAGAATCCTTGCCTAAAAAAATATAAGGATTATTGCATCCATGGAACATGTCAGTATCTGAGAAAGATCGGCCCTTCCTGCATGTAAGTACTGTATAACTTCTCCATCAATCAGCTTTTTTTATGTTATGATGAGTATCATGAGTGTGTTTTTTTTTTTTTCAAGCTATTCTTAACAAAGTTTAACTAAAAATGTTTTTTTTACAGCTGCAATCCCGGTTACCAAGGAGAGAGGTGTCACTTTTTGTCATTACCTTTAGGAACGAACGGAGAAGGCTACAGTCGAACAACAGCCCTCGCCGTCGTGGCCGTCGTTCTCTCGTCACTCTGTCTGACCATCATCGGCCTCCTCTTAGCGCTCAGGTTAGTTTCTGACGCACGTACGCTCATAACCTCCATCAATTTTGTATATTTGTGCCAGAAAAGGAAATCTAACATCTCTTGGGATCGACAGGTTTCACAAACGAGGCACATACGATGTAGAAAGCGAGGAGAAGGTTAAGCTTGGCACGTCTACGCACCGCTAAAACACAGGAGCTCATGGTAAGCCAGCACACACACACACACACACACACACACACACACACACACACACACACCATCCAAAAAATGTGTGCACAATATCCCCCCAGACTACATGAGGTCATACTTAGGCTACGTTTTTAGTTCCATGTTTGACATTTGATCTCACGGATGTCTGTTTTATTTCAGGGTGACTGTGAAGTAAATGAAATTCTACCTCAAAATAAAATAGACGAGATGAAGGCCAAGTAAGAGAGACAGAGAAAGACAGAAAGAGGGAGAGAAAAACAAAAAGAGAGAGAGTTACGGATGTTGTCTGTGTCGTGACATCACAAGCGTTCCAGATTAAAATCGCTGCAGTTGGGACTCAACAGGATGTTCAGCACCTGGAACTCGGTGCTTGGCCCCGTGGAGCTGCCATGTGATGATGATGATGATGATGATGATGATGATGATGATGAAGAAGAAAAAAGAAGAAGAAGAAGGACAGACGCAACGAGACATGTTCTGGACGCAAATTTCTGCGTACCGTGGGTTCGGACATTGACTGATAAAGAGACGTAGTCCCGAAACGACCTATTTTTACCTGTAAAAATGTCTATTTATGTACATTTGTTTTTGAGACCCTAGTATTAATTTATTTATTTAAATATTTATTTGTACCACACTTTTAGAGGCTCTGATTTTACTGTCCGTGTGTGTGAAATGTGTCATATACAAATATATATATATATAATATCTATCTATATCTATTTAATACTGTATTTATTGATAAAAAAAATTTCTTAAATATTATAAAAGAAGCAATGTTTTGCATCTCGTACAATTCATCAAGTCATTGAACCATTTCTTCCTCCATTACAGTATTAAATACATTCAAGAACATGTTTTATAGCTTCACATCCCACTTTCAAGTATCTCTAGTTTCTTGCTTATGGAGAAATCACGATGAAACAAGATAAGTTGTACAGCAGGTTTTATTCAGCCAAGAAAAGCTTTCACAGTGTTTAAAAATGGAAAAATGTGAATTAAAAACCTGATAAAAAAAAAATCTTTCCTGGAAATTTTCTATTTTGCTCTCGTGTTAACTTACAGCTGAGAACTTTCTCTGTTATTAACAGTATATTAAAAAAAACAGGTAACGCTAGTTCACTTAGCCAAGTCCTGTTTGGGTTTCTGTAGCTTGCTAAGTCGCTAGCTCGTGTTAATTGCTACAGTTCTAGCTACACACAGTGCTTCCCAAAAGGTCACTATGAGTAGGGATTATGTACAGAACCCTCACAGCACGTCGTTGTGAGTCATTTTGTCAACATTGTCGTGTTTTAAGTGCTTCATGTGTTTCCTGTTACATTCCAGCTTAACCTTGATCCAGCCGTAAGAACGAGAACGATTTCATTGCTTTCTACCAGAGCTGTCAAGTGTCACACATTGAGTGACAGTCACGCATTCGGGTCTTTTCTCATGTTCTCCCACCACACGTCGTATTTCTCACACAGAAAAACCTTTTGACTATTTATCATATATTTAATAAGCCGCGTCCGCACCGCTGTCTCTATGGAACCGGGCAGGAATCGAGCGCGTCTCAGTTCTTAGTCGAGCCTGACACTTATCAGCCAATCAAAACAAGAGGCTACACAACAGCCAATCAGAAAATAGCACTATTGTATCTGGGTAAGATTTAACGCAGCAACCAATGAAAAACACATTCATTAGAGAGGGTATTTTCGATGGTCGGTTTGAACAAAACCTCAACACCAAACAGCTCGTCTCTGGACAGGACATTGTCCCCAATCATGTCCCTAAAAATGTCTGGGCTTGTGCTGAAGTGTTTTATATGGGAGCAACATTACACATGATAAAGGGGTCCAAAAAGGCAACAAACACTTACAATAAACACCACCAGTCATAATATCTCTCTCTCTCTCTCTCTCTCTCTCTCTCTCTCTCTCTCTCTCTCTCTCTCTCTCTCACACACACACACACACACACACACACACACACACACACACAAAACAACAACAATTCCCCGAATAGTTTTTTTGTGGGGGGAATGCGGGGGAAAGAGAGGGGGGTGGTGGAGATGTCACGCTTGCCTGTCTTCAAAACTTGAGAGCCCTGTTCTACTGTTGTAAATATATCACAAACGATGTATGAAAAGAGTCTATTTCCTAAAATATGAAGACTTTTGGGACTTCATATATATATATATATTCAGCCATTTATATGACATCCATCCTAATTACAAGAGTTTATTCGTCTGATCTGATATAAGGGCTTCATTTGTAAAACATGAGATACAAGACACCAAGTTTGAAACGATCCAGGAAGTGAACAAGGAAAGGATCCGTTCCTGGAATGAATGAATATGGATAATTGTATTACAATAATATAATAACATTGTAGTACTGTTAAAACTAGTGGTTAACGGTGTAGGTGTGAAATACATACTGTGGTAGCCTAGTGGTAAAGGTGTTAGACTACTGATCATAGGGTTGTGAGTTTGAATCCCACCAAGCTGCCATTACTGGGCCCCTGATGAAGGCCTTTAACCCTCAGTGCTCACTTGTATAAAATAAGATAAAACTGTAAGGCAAATAGACACACGATGTTAATATCGAACCCAATTCTGCTCTCTGAGATGCTCTAAGTGTTTGTTTATCTAAAAAGAAGCTCAGATTTATCTTCAACACTAAAGTATAGTGTAAGATTATCAACAGAGGGGAAAACACACGACTCACACGTCAAAAGACGATAGAGTTCTGACTCATTTTGGATCAGACTCACAGACACATCATACTTTTGTTTACATTGATTGAAAATGTACGATTAGTCGATCAGTGTACTCGTAAATATATATATATATATATATATATATATATATATATATATATATATATATATATATATATATATATATATACACACTGTGTATATATAATATGAAAATGGATATAGGGGGCACGGTGGCTTAGTGGTTAGCACGTTTGCCTCACACCTCCAGGGTTGGGGGTTCGATTCCCGCCTCCGCCTTGTGTGTGTGGAGTTTGCATGTTCTCCCCGTGCCTCGGGGGTTTCCTCCGGGTACTCCGGTTTCCTCCCCCGGACCAAAGACATGCATGGTAGGTTGATTGGCAGCTCTGGAAAATCGTCCATAGTGTGTGGGTGTGTGAGTGAATGAGAGTGTGTGTGTGTGCACTGTGATGGGTTGGCACTCCGTCCAGGGTGTATCCTGCCTCGATGCCCGATGACGCCTGAGATGACAGGCTCCCCGTGACCCAAGGTAGTTCGGATAAGCGGTAGAAAATGAATGAATGAATGAATGAATGAATGAATATGGATATAAATCAATAAAATTCTCTTATCTTTCTAAATTACGTCAAATCGGCACAGTGTTTATGTGTATTTTTGGTCTCCTCCATAAAATCCAACTGCATCATCCTTTTCTTACCAAATTGACAACACACAAAGTCATCTGTGGATTATGTGATGCTTAGTCAACGAGTGACTTCAGAATGAAAGTGACACATAGAAGGATCATTCGTTTAAATTCAGGTTTTTCTATTATTATTATTATTATTATTATTATTATTATTATTATTATTATTATTATTATTATTATTATTATTATTATCTGCTTAATGGCTGTAAAATCTGGTAGGCACCAGATCCGGTTCAGGCACAAATGAAGTCTAAGTAACTCTGAGTCTGATTCAGATCAGACAGGGTCAGTGACTCACTTCCGCATAAGCAGCTGAGCGGCATTTCCCGGTTTTTTTCGGGGAAAAAAAAAACAGGAATGATAACATGAATATATCCTGTCAGCTTTGATATAAGAAGAGTAATATTTATATTTCCTGAATTCTCCTGTATCCTGGCACGGCTCCTTTTCCAGAATACACACATGCACACGATAACGTCGAATTAGACGCTTCAAGACGTCTCGGCTGTCTCGATTGGCTTTACCTCGCCAAACAAAAACACACGGCTAACAGCGAGTCAGAGTAAAATCTGTGTTTTTGCAGAAATCAGGTTTGGCAATCCTTCCATTGTTAGTAAGGGCTAAAAAATGTGTTGGCCATAAGTTTGCATTCTTCTTCATTAATTAAACCACTTCCTTATAGCCTGTAAATGTACAAAGTTCTAAGATGAAAGGTGCGATAAAAGGCCGTAGCTACAGTATGAGGCCTCTGTGACAGGCTACCGAATCTGGTCCTCGTCGTGATACAAAGCCGTTCAGCTGTGTGACACCCACACGCTAGAGAGATTGTTTCCACTCCTTTTAACCCTTTACTTTACTTCGCTTAATCCTGTCCTAATGGAGCGAGGAGGAAGGACACACCAGCCTTCCACAAGGGCATATCCTGAGCCTAAGAACTTTACATCAAGGTCACTACATTAATGTTTATGAATATTGCATCTAAAGTCTCAAATATAATATCTGTTGTTGTATTCCAGAGTATTAGCTTACAGTGGAAATAAGATATGTCGATAAGACGAGAACATTTTAAGCTTTGGGTCTAGAAGCAATATTTACACACTAATTAATCTTTAATTAATACGCAACAAGTGGTGGGGTTTTCTCCAGGTTTTCTGGTTTCCTCCCAAAAACATGCCCCTAGGTGTATATCACTTATATTTGAGCTGAAGTAAATAAATAGTAATGAATTCATTCATTTTCTACCGCTTATTTGAACTTCTCGGGTCACGGGGAGCCTGTGCCTATCTCAGGCGTCATCGGGCATCGAGACAGGATACACCCTGGATGGAGTACCAACCCATCACAGGGCACACACACTCTCTCATTCACTCACTCACACACTCACACACTACGGACAATTTTCCAGAGATGCCAATCAACCTACCATGCATGTCTTTGGACCGGAGGAGGAAACCGGAGTACCCGGAGGAAACCCCCGAGGCACGGGGAGAACATGCAAACTCCACACACAAGGTGGAGGCGGGAATCGAACCCCCAACCCTGGAGGTGTGAGGCGAACGTGCTAACCACTAAGCCATTGTGCCCCCTAGTAATAAATTATAAAATAAAATTAAAACAAATTAATCCTAATTAAAAGGATCAGGATTTTATATCTTATATAACGTATAGGATCAGATCTAAATCGAGAGCAAAGTCAGACATTTTGAAATGATATTTCGATCCTGGGTATCGTATCCTTGCGAATCTTTCAGCAGTAAATAATCTGCGATGGATTTATTTCCTTTATTTTTTAACCCAGTTTTCCGGGGATATGCTCCGGATGTGCCTTAACCCTGACCAGTTGATGCGAAATCTATCAAAGTCTATCGAACGAATCTATTTTTCAGTCATTTCCTTCATCAGTCGTGCTCTAAATTTCACCTTAATACTCGCTTCCAGTCAGAACCACTTGGTTTATTCTGCTTTCTGTTTTACATCCTGTTTAGACTCTTTTTTTTGAATGCTCTCTTCACCACACTCTGTGGGTTGTTTGTAGGCATCTATTAAGCATATGGCCACCAGCCTGTGTGAATTGAGCTCCTACAGCCGGCGTGTTACGCTGTAGCTTTCAACCTGGTGACAAACAGACACATCTGGGTTAAAGCTGTAAGTGTTTGGGGCTCATGTGGGTTTTTGGCTCATTAGTTAGTGTTTAAATTTTAACCAGTCCGGTAGTGTGTAATATCGCCTTCGCAGCGATGGTGCACGTTGAAAACAATTCATCAAAGGAAGTTATAAAGACACCCGTTGAGGGAACGCCTCCCCTGCAATCCCACTAACTGTAACCTTTGGGTTGTGCAAGATGACTCAGTTGAGTAAGTTTTAATGTGTGCCAGTAAGAACCTGCCTTTATGAAAGCCCTGTGGTGACGGCTGTTGTTTGTTGCTGTGCAAGGTGTTTCCTTTTCCATATTTAACAATGGACCACTTCCACTCTGCGCTGGACGTACACGCAGTAACAGTTGGAAATCTCGTCAGCACTTTATACTGAGGAGCTTTGATCACAGCACTGTGTGTGTGTGTGTGTGTGTTGTGTAAGATGTGTGTGTGTGTGTGTGTGTGTGGGTGTGTGTGGGTGTGTGTAAGAAGTGTTTGTATCTTTGTGTTTAGGTATATGTGTATGTGTGTGTGTGTTGTGTAAGGTGTGTGTGTGTATGGGTGTGGGTGTGTGCGTGGGTGTGTGTGTAAGAAGTGGGTGTGTGTATGGGTGTGTGTAAGAAGTGTGTGTGTTTGTGTGTGTGTGTGTGTGTGTGCGTGTGTGTGTGTGTTGTGTAAGAAGTGTGTGTGTGTGTGTTTAGGTATGTGTGTGTGTGTGTGTGTGTTGTGTAAGAAGTGTGTGTGTGTGTGTGTGTGTGTGTGTGTGTGTGTGTGTGTGTGTGTGGTGGTGGGGGGTTTGGGTGTGTGTGTGTGGTGTTGGGGTGTGTGTGTGTGTGTGTGGTTGTGTGTGTGGGGGTGTGTGTGTGTGTGTCGGTGTGTGTGGGTGTTGTGTGTGTGGTGTGGGTGGTGGTGTGTGGCGTGGGGTGTGTGGTGGTGTGTGTAAGAAGTGTGTGTGTGTGTGGGTGTGTGTAAGAAGTGTGTGTGTGTGTGTGTGTTTGTGTGTGTGTGTTGTGTAAGAAGTGTGTGTGTGTGTGTGTGTGTGTTTAGGTATGTGTGTATGTGCGTGTGTGAGTGTGTGTGTGTGTTGTAAGGTGTGTGTGTGTGTATGGGTGTGGGAGTGTGCGTGTGTGTGTGTGTGCATGCGTGCGTGTGTGTGTGTGTGTGTGTGTGTAAGAAGTATGTGTGTGGGTATGTGTGTGTGTGTGTGTGTGTGTGTGTGTGTGTGTGTGTGTGTTTGTGTGTGTGTAATAAGAAGTGTAATATGTGCGTGTCTCCCATCCGGATGACGTGCGACAGCTGATTTGAGTCAGTGGGATGATCTGTGTATGAGAGGTGTATTACCTGTGTGTCTGTTAATCAGAGTGTGTATCCCTGCACCGGGTGATTAATCATCTGGGAGCACAAAAGAGTTTCTGTCAGTGTTTTGTGTCAGGTCACAGAGCGAACTGCAGCTTTAATCATCTTCACTCCATTGTATATCCGGATAAAGTCTTTGTGGGATATGGAAGTGTTCTGAATTGTGCTCCATACAATCATAACACACACACAAACACACACACACACACACACACACACACACACACACACACACACACACACACACACACACACACACACACATACACACGTTCACATTATAGAGACGACTTTCCAGCACACCAGATGAGCCCATTGAGCTGTGAGCTGTGAGACGCAACGCTACAACCTCTTTAGATTCGCTATAATTATTGAATAATTCATGGTAATTGCTGAATGACTGATTTTAAACCATAAGATCAAAGACAACGATGAGCTCGAGGTAGCCGAACTGAAGATGTTGAGGTTCTCTTCGGGAGTGACAAGATTGGACAGGATTAGGAACGAGTACATCAGAGGGACAGCTCGTGTCGGACGTTTGGGGGACAAAGTTATGGAGGCCAGATTAAGATGGTTTGGACATGTTCAGAGGAGGGAGAGTGAGTATATCGGGAGGAGAATGTTGGACATGGAGCTGCCAGGCAGGAGGCAAAGAGGAAGGCCAAAGAGGAGGTATATGGATGTAATTAATGAGGATTTGAAGCTAGTGGGTGCAATTGTTGAGGATGCAGAAGATAGGGATAGGTGGAGAGAGATGATTCGCTGTGGAGACCCCTGAAGGGAAAAGCCGAAAGACAACGATACTGACAGAAAGCTTCATGTTTGTGATGTTTGTGATGTCTGATGTGATGCTATTCTGCTTTAAAAACACTATCTAAATCAGGCTCTCTGAAGCCTCTCTGGTCTCGCTCCAGACGCTTGTTTCTCGCCACCGTCACCCGCTGAATAAATAGCTTTGACACCTCTCTCCCGATGGCCTACTCGGGCTTGCCAACGGATTCCTCCATCATGACCTCATCGTAGGCTCTTGGTAGACACTTGTGTATCTTTATCACGTTATGAAATTCTCACCGTGCTATTTACACCCTCCAGAAGCTGGATTGTATGTCAGATATGAGTAGAGGAGACGTGAGAGATAAAGATAAAGGGAGAGCGAGCGATGGTTAAGAGTCAGGACAAAAGTTTTTGCCCCCGTACACCCAAAACCACAAGGCTGGAATTGGAATCCAAGCGCCTGCAAAAACATACACAAGCAGTCCTGCGCATGCCAGTGATGTCTCCTTGGAAAGATTGGAAAGATTTGAAAGATCAAAATGAGTTCCTACCCCACATAGTGAAACATAAGCTCTCTCGGTCAGTGTCTAAAGCCTTTCTAACCTTCCCCTTCTTGCCGCATTGCAGCATACTGGCACAAGAGACACAATGACTTGCACTTGACTCATTTTTGAAAAACCAGCAAATTCGCTGAGCCTCCACCCCTGGCTGCCATTTCCTCCTGTGACTGAATGCTGTGGTTTGGAAGGATTAAACCGGAGCGTGCAGGCCTGGTTTTGTGGAATGACTCTCTCATGACCTAGTGAACATTGGGCTGATGAAGCTTTCGCTAATGAGCCTGCTACAATCAAGCTCTCATCAGTCGGACAGACACGAAGCTGGACACGAAGGATTTAGACCCTGAGAACAGGAAACGTCGACGCCTCGTGTTACGTTAAACACATCAAACAGGAGTTAAAAGGAGAAACCGGTGTCCACTTGGCTACCGATTTCCGGTAATAAGATTCCACCACAGGAATGCTACGAATAGGCCGTGTAGCATTCTAGACCACTTTCTCACACTTTTTGCCCCCTCTCTCTTTTAGTCTGTAGCGTATTACAGGACAGCATGCAGGGAATGTGGGCTTGGAGATCACCTTTGTCTCATCCTGGCCTTCTTTTTTTCATGATCCTTTGTTTCTTGTGGGTGGTATTAGCGCACTAGGCCAACGTGGGAGTGCTGCTTCAGTTCAGAAGAATGCAAGAGGGGAATTTTTCTCAGTGGCGGTGATGTCATCGATGGGTTCCTCTTGAAGCACTGGGAAAAAGCTAATGAAAGCCCAGGAGTTAATGAAAAGCTCGGACATCAAAGCATAATAACATAGGAAAGGTTAAGGGTTGTTTTTTGTTTTTTTTTCAAGAAAAGGAAAGGCTATTGAAAATAATAATTCTTGTGAGAAATGAAAATGGTTTGGATTTTTCCTTTTTTTTTCCTTTTGTGATGTTCAATACTTATGTTTTACATTTTATTCATTCATTCATTCATTCATTTATTCATTCATTTTCTACCTCTTATCCGAATTTCTCGGGTCACGGGCAGCCTGTGCCTATCTCAGGCAACATCGGGCATCGAGGCAGGATACACCCTGGACGGAGTGCCAACCCATCGCAGGGCACACACACACTCTCATTCACTCATACACTCACACACTACGGACAATTTTCCAATCAACCTACCATGCATGTCTTTGGACCGGGGGAGGAAACCGGAGTACCCGGAGGAAACCCCCGAGGCACGGGGAGAACATGCAAACTCCACACACACAAGGCGGAGACGGGAATCGATCCCCCGACCCTGGAGGTGTGAGGAGAACGTGCTAACCACTAAGCCACCGTATCACCGTGTAGCTATCAACGTCGTAATCATAGGAAATTTGCTGTGTTGAGTTACTTGTTAAAGTTGTTATCCCAGTGGGGTTGAGACAGTGCTATGTTCAGGACACTCAGGTTCTTCCACTCCAACTATAACCTCCACACTATGTCTTCATGGAGCACAGTTATTTGTGCACAGATGCATTGTCATGCTGGAAAAATGTTTGAGCCGTTTAGTTCCGGTGGAGTGAAACTGTAACGCTACAACATGACATTCTATATAGTGTTCTTCCAGCCTTCTGTAGAAGAACCATACATAGGTGTGATGATCAGATGTCCATTATCATCTCATACATCTGGCCATATAGTTGAAATGGAATATTATCGATTATTACCGAATATTGTTTTTAATGAGGAATTTTTGAAATAAATCTTCTGAGAAGTGAAATGTATAATTTTTTTTTGGTGAGATATTAAATTCCTTGCATTTTATGTCATTTTTTAAAAAAAAAAAAAAGAAACTGTACAAACAAGAAGTGACGAGACATACGGCTAAGTACGGTGACCCATACTCAGAATTTGTTCTCTGCGTTTAACCCATCCAAAGTGCACACACACATACACACACACACACACACACACACACACACACACACACACACACACACACACTGTGAACACACTCGGCAGATATGTATGCTGCGGCGCCCGGGGAGCAGTTGTGTGTTTGTGTGTGTGTGTGTGTGTGTGTGTTGGGGGGGGTTAGGGGGTTAGGGGGAATGGTTGGCTAAAGGGACTGTTTTCCAGCAAACAAATCAGGAAAACAGTCCCTTTAGCTCACATTGCTGATGCAATGCCTTTGATTTGTAAGAAACATCCCTGCATGAATTGTGTTGCTGTGTCATTCACCCCTTTCCCTTACTGTATTCAGATTGTATTTGCAGTGTTTGCTCTGTCATCGAAGCCAGCCAAATGGGTTTTACCGTGATCACAGTATAGCATTACTGCTTTTGTACCTCTACAAAATGTGTACCTTTGTTGTACGTCATCCGTCAGTCAGAGGAGAAAGACTCAGCAAACAGGGACGTGCACGCTGAGACACAAAGCCTCGGTGATCTGAGTCACTCTTACTCAGCGCGCAGAGGGAAATGACTATATAATTATCCCCCTCTGCTCAGGATTTTTACAAGCTTATAGATTCCAGGTGAGAGGTTATAATGTTACGAATGTTTTTCATGTCAATACCGTGCGAGGCCATAAATCACCTCGGATGTGCTGAAGAAACAGGAACAGCTTATATTATTACTGCTCTGGCAGTTCAGTCTGGTTTTGTTAGTGGCTAGACAATACATAACACAAGCAGGGCTTATGAGTCAGCGATCGTCTTTAGACAGATGTTTATTCAACGTATTTGAGATAGTTTATCTATCTATCTATCTATCTATCTATCTATCTATCTATCTATCTATCTATCTATCTATCTATCTATCTATCTATCTGCCTGTCTGTCTGTCTATCTATCTACAGTATCTATCTACCTATCTATCTATCTATCTATCTATCTATCTATCTATCTATCTATCTATCTATCTATCTATCTATCTATCTATCTATCTATCTAACTGTCTGTCTATCTATCTATCTATCTATCTATCTATCTATCTATCTATCTATCTATCTATCTATCTATCTATCTATCTATCTATCTATCTAACTGTCTGTCTATCTATCTATCTATCTATCTATCTATCTATCTATCTATCTATCTATCTATCTATCTATCTATCTATCTATCTATCTATCTGCCTGTCTATCTATCTATCTATCTATCTATCTATCTATCTATCTATCTATCTATCTATCTATCTATCTATCTATCTAACTGTCTGTCTGTCTATCTATCTATCTATCTATCTATCTATCTATCTATCTATCTATCTATCTATCTATCTATCTATCTATCTGCCTGTCTATCTATCTATCTATCTATCTATCTATCTATCTATCTATCTATCTATCTATCTATCTATCTATCTATCTATCTATCTATCTATCTATCTATCTAACTGTCTGTCTGTCTATCTATCTATTTCTATATATATAAATAGCTGCAATATCGGGGATGTAATTCGTCCCTATACGTATAAACATGTAGGATTGTTCATTTGTGGATCATAGTTTTTAAAAACATTAGAAATACAACCTCAGCTCAATAATTATCCAAATGTAATCCCAATGCAAATAAAGCTATTCAAAAACACTTGTATGTCTGTGTGTATTTTTGGAGTCAAAA
The DNA here is from genome assembly GCF_022655615.1 of Tachysurus fulvidraco. Lineage (NCBI taxonomy): Eukaryota > Metazoa > Chordata > Actinopteri > Siluriformes > Bagridae > Tachysurus > Tachysurus fulvidraco. The sequence goes on from NC_062534.1 coordinate 3,594,597, forward strand.
GAAAAAGAAACTGGTATCAGCAAAGCTGCGGGTGGTGATACCTGCTGATAACATCCTGATACGCCTCAGAGCAAAAGACTGTTCAAACTGTTCAAAGCATGCGAGACGGAGCTTCGGCAAACATCCGAACGATAAAACTGGATTTAGTATTGGAACCTGGAATGCTATATCACCATCCGCTGATCCGCGAGCCACTACCCTCTCAGACACACCTGAACTCGGACACACCTTTTTCCTGTATTCACGTTATTACTCAGTTTATTTAAACAACACATTTATACATGTTTATGCAATCCTGACAGATAGTGTTGGGTGTATTTCCTGCTTAGGACATCAGTCAGTTTCCTGTGTTGCATCCGGGGTTCTCTATAATACTCTGTTTGCCTTATTGATTGGTCTGTATTGGATTTGACCAAAGCGTTTCCGGATGTAATGTTAATTTTGTGCATTAATGTCTACCAGCATAAGAAATGTGGGAAAAATCTGATGGAAAATAAAAAACAATAAGAAATAAGTATAATAAATAAGTGGTTAGCACGTTCGCCTCACACCTCCAGGGTTGGGGGTTCGATTCCCGCCTCCGCCTCGTGTGTGTGGAGTTTGCATGTTCTCCCTGTGCCTCGGGGGTTTCCTCCGGGTACTCCGGTTTCCTCCCCCGGTCCAAAGACATGCATGGTAGGTTGATTGGCATCTCTGGAACATTGTCCGTAGTGTGTGAGTGAATGAGAGTGTGTGTGTGTGCTCTGTGATGTGCCCTCGATTCCCGATGACGCCTGAGACAGGCACAGGCTCCCCGTGACCATGAGGTAGTTCGGATAAGCGGTAGAAAATGAATGAATGAATGAATGAATGAATGAAAGAATTATAGCTACATTTCCACAGTAACTCTGTGAACATTCAAATAAACGTATTTCCTTCTATCACTTCCATTAGTACAACTATAAGAAGTCACATGTTTCTGCTCGTCCTAT
>NC_062534.1:3600567-3650567 GCF_022655615.1 Tachysurus fulvidraco
CACACCAGAGTAACTAACTGAAGTCAGTTAGTCAGTTTACAGAAGTCAGGAAGTATCGAAGGACTGAAGCTAGTGTTTAGCGTCCAGCTAGTTTGTGTGGTGAGTTATTATAATGAAGGAATCCATTAGGAAATTAGTAACAATTGATTGTTTCATCAGTCAAAGAGCCACTAATTTAGTATCAGTTATTTTGAGTAAGATGTAATTATTATTTATCTTTATTTGTGAATTTTCCTTATATTCAAACATTAGTGGTTAGCACGTTCGCCTCACACCTCCAGGGTCGGGGGTTCGATTCCCGCCTCCGCCTTGTGTTTGTGGAGTTTGCATGTTCTCCCCGTGCCTCGGGGGTTTCCTCCGGGTACTCTGGTTTTCTCCTACGGTCCAAAGACATGCATGGTAGGTTGATTGGCATCTCTGGAAATTTGTCCGTAGTGTGTGAGTGTGTGTGTGTGAATGAGAGTGTGTGTGTGTGCCCTGTGATGGGTTGGCACTCCGTCCAGGGTGTATCCTGCCTCGATGCCCGATGACGCCTGAGATAGGCACAGGCTCCCCGTGACCCGAGAAGTTCGGATAAGCGGTAGAAGATGAGCGAATGAATGAATGAATGAATGAATGAATGAATGAATGAATGAATGAATAACTCTGGAGATTTCAGTGACTCTGAGTCCTTTATATGAACACACGTAACAATTCTGGGACATGTTGAAGAACCCAGGAACTTTTGTCACAAGTTTTTTCATGTCATCTCCCCGTGACCCGAGAAGTTCGTATAAGCGGTAGAAAATGAATGTATGAATGAATGAATGAAGAGCTTATATATTGTCTGTATTTCAAGGTTTTATTTGGATGAGTATTTGAGTACAGAGTGTCAGTAAATTTCCCCACTTCTGACAGAGAATTTCTGCCTTTCTGTCCTAGTCAATGTATCACCTCAGATTACCTCACGTACAACACTTCTGTACAAAGGTAACTCTGGTTGTTCTCTGGTTGGTGCTCCCTGATACTGACCTCAGAGGATATAACGCTCTAATGTTTTCTCTGTTGATTATCCTTTGCCCTTTTGTGATAAACATTCCAAAGTGACAAATCGAAATCTTTTTATAACGTGCTATAAGCTTGCATCACTGGCACATATCACGTTAATCCAAGAGTGGGAGGAAAGACAAAATGTCTGGAATTATAGTCTCTACAATCCCTTTATTTAAAGTGCAACCGTCACTCGGGCGATTTGACGTGTCCTCTAAAGCAGTCAGCAGCTGCTCAGATTTTCACACTAAGGCTAAAGAATGCTACAGCGGTCTACTGTATCTCAGCTATACAGAGTTTCCTGAGAATGAAACAATACTTCCTTTGAAATCCAAAAATTCAATGGCAGGGCTTAGAGTAGGATTCTTCTAACAAATGCTGCATTTCATAGACTCCTTCATGAATGCTAGTCGCCAGCAAGCGCCAGTGCAAACAGCGAAATATGTCCCAAGACAGTGGATTATTTTTATTTTTTTTTTGCTTGCTGAAAAGTCTTCTCACAGCAGGAAAAAAAAAAGCCACAAATTGTATTCCCACATTGAGTCTAACTTTGAGTTATGATCTAAGACTTGATGTGAAAGAGTTTCTACAAGTACAATTTAATGCGATTCAATTCAAATTTATTTATATAGCCTTTTCGACAATGCGCGTGAATGTCAACGTCACAAAGAGGCTTTACAGAAAATCTGGATGGAGATTTAGATCTTTATCGAGCAAGCCAGAGGCGGCAGAAAAACTCGAAAATATGAACAGGGCAGAAACCAGAAACGGGAACTCATCCTGTCCTGGAATTCCTTCTGTTGAAAATCCTGGGACATTAATTATTTTGGCTCAGAGGTTAAGGCTTTGTACTATTAGTTGGAAGGTTATGAGCTCAAATCACACTGCTATAGCAAGTTGCCAGTGTTGGTACTTTTTTCTAGTAAAAGACTATAATGACAACCGCATCATGAAAAACCTTATTCGCTGCTTAATACCGAAGGAATTATTTGTATCTTTAAATTGCTTTTTCTAAAGATCTAGAAAAAAAAATCATGAAAGCTTCATAGATGTTCATTTTAAAACAGCACTTAAGGTTTTGTATTTTATATTCAGTTCTATTTTTAAGGAGGACGTTCGGGCCACGGATATTAAACAAGAAGTGTTTTGTTAGCCAGTCGCTACGCTAAACACACATCTGGACGTTCAATAACAGGTTTAACTTTTCTTGGAAGGATCCAAGAACAGGTCCACTCTTCTCAGAAGGATTTCAAGTATTTGTTCGATCATTGCTGTGGGGATTTGCATTCATTCCAAAACAAGAGCAACAGACAAAGATGTCAGGATGGTGAAAAGGCTCCAGTTCCAGTTTATCTCAAAGGTGTTCGTCGGGGTCCGAGTCCGAGTCAGGGCCCTGTGCAGGACGCTCAAGTTCTTCCTTTTCATCCTTAACCTCTACACCATGTCTTCATGGAGATCACTTTTGTCTTTTTTTTTTTTTTTTTTTTTTTTTTTTTAACCGTTGTCATACTGGAACAGGTTTGGACCTCTTAGCTCCAGTGAAACTTTAATGCTACAGCATACAAAGAAATTCTTTACTATTGTCGGCTTGCAAGTTTGTGACATCGGTTCGGAGAAGAACCACAGATGGTGTGATGGTCGGGGTGCACAAACTTTTGGTCAAATATCTCTGAATCTGTTTAAATCTGTTTGAAACAAGGGTATTTTGTATGGAGCTTGGTATACAACATGAATAGGAACCAGCATATACCTCTGAGGAGTAACAGGACCCTCGAATGCACAACTGTGTCTCGTATCGTTCTAAATCATTTAGGATAAAAGTTCAAATCTTTTCCAGATGTTGAGCTCTTAATAATGGCTATATGCCAGGAATTCACTTGGCCCATGTGTGTGTGTGTGTGTGTGTGTGTGTGTGTGTGTGTGTGTGTGTGTGTGTGTGTGTTTCTATAGGCTGATTCTCATTATACTGAAATACTACATATATATAAAATATACATTTTTGTCATTGTACCATCTTAATCTATAGAGAACTATGGAAAAATATACAGTAGTTTTTAAAAGTTTTATATACCTCGATCTTTATCGTTAGTTTTTTTTTTTTTTACAAATATTATGTCTCAATCCATGGAGACATGGCACACATAACCGATGACATTATGTATTAGCAGCGAGAAATTAGATTAGTGAGTTTATGATAATGTCTGTAAGTGGAGCAAAGGGCTTGCCTGTGCACGTGAGGAGCTCCCAGTCGGAGACACAGCTCACAGCTGAGGAATGCCATACAGAATTCCCCCGAGTCTGGTTCCAGCTTGTTTCTGCAAAACGCCTCGTTCCAAAGACACCTACAGTACATGTTTTTTTTGGAAATTAAACATTCTACCGAGCCATTGATTATTAGACACAACAAATTGCTTTTTGAATTATATGATCCTTATGTTTGTCTTGCAGTGCATGATGTTCTCGCCAATGGTTAATGAATGAATGGGTAAGTTGGATTAAGTTCAGGAACCAAGAAGGAGAAACACATTGTCCTTACTTCCCACTTTCTAGATGTTTTTTTTTCTTTCTAAAAGCACCACAAGTTTTGGGTAACCACATCAATGCTTAGAATTCAAAAACTTTGAATTTGTTCATGCTCCCTTCCTGCCACACCCAGCATTGTATTACATATTCCAAAAGTTTGGCTTTATCAATGACCACCAACATTTATAGACAGTGAGCAGTTCCGAATCCGTTTCTGCAGACCTTAATCGATCGACTCACTGCTTATAGCCTTCTTTCATGTCCTTCAAGTCGCATTATAATGCTCTAATCCGGACTGTCTGAAAGCCTGACTGACCATAAACAGCCTCTTGAGGCAGTTTAATTCTTCTATATGAGCTTCTTCAGGTTCGGGGAACAGCTAGAAAAATGAACAAGCAAGACAGCCAAACTGTATATAAAATTATTGGGATAAAATTAAGGTCAAATGCAACTGCTCCCTATAACAGAACAACTCTGTTGATATGGTCTAGAAATGCAACTGGGTAAATCTCAGAGAATTTGTTATCTAATCAGACAATCTAATACATTATAATGAGATGTAGAGCATCAGAAATCCTTCAATGCAGTTCATCCAGTTGCTTTCATCTTGTTCCAGATCTTTTTAAAATCAAGTATACATGTACAGTATCATGTGCTTCATTTACTTGCCATAATAAATGACTAGATTCTATGAAACCTTTGATCAAGGAACCAAAACATGACCTATAAGAGCTGCTTCCTAATTAAATCTAACTTTCCAGCCTTTGTGGTAGCTGAAAGGATGCTATTGTCTAGCAGCTAAACTCAGACAGCTTATACGCATGAACAGAAATCACAGATATCAAGAAAAACATCAGGATTTCAGCCTCGTAACCATAGTGTCCTGAAGGAGACAGCATCTTATTGTTCATGTTTGAATGATTACTTCCATGTTTTACACATAAAAAAGAAACTCATGAAAGAATGGTGTCCCACAAGGGTCTGTACTCGGTCCCTTTACTTTCATCTCTATGTTGATCGAACCTCTGATTGGGTAAGTATCATTTGAATGATAACCCTGGGTCAGCCTTTATTTAGCCTTAATATGTTGTTTACATATTCTAGGATTTAAACAATATCATTCTGATTGGTGGCATAGCAGGTAGCATTACCTCGTCACAGCTTCTCGTTCCTGAACCTTATAGCTGTGTCTGGACAGCATATCCTCCAGGTTCTGTGGTTTTCTCCCACTGGATAGTGGGTTTATGACTATAAATTGCACCATAAGTGTGCATGTGTCTATGGCATCCTGTGATGGGATCCAGGGTATTCCCTCTTCATTCCCATTGACAGTGCAACCTTAACCAGGATAAAGCAGTTACTTCAAGAGGAATAAATGAATCAGAATCAATCAAGATGAATCAAGAAGCTATGAATGCAGTGAGTTATAAGGGGAGTTTAAGGGGTTAAGGAAATGACCTGCTGTAATCTATTTCTGGCTAGATTTCACAGCAGGCTTTCAGTCTGAAATGAAGTTCGCGAACCGTAAAGCTTGACCTTTATATCTTTGTTATATCTCACTGTTTTGGCTGCCAGATAATTACATCTAATGACCTGCAAAGCGGCAAATACTTGGCAAGGACCCATAGTGTCTGTTTGAACTCACGAATCTCATGCTGGTCCGAACTGGTCCGAGCTGGTAGTTCTTGTAAAAACTGGCCTTGCTGGTGCATCTAGCATCAATCAGTCTTGTTTGTATAAAATTAGCACTGATCTGGACATGCTGGTTTAGAGAGAGGTTTTTCCCAGCAGTGACCAACTATTGTGCTTCAATCACATGACTGCTTCAAGCTCATTCTTAAATATTAAGCTAGAACTGAAATCCAGACAGATTCTTGGTTGATTCCATGTAAATGTGCCATTCCTGTGGTTTCATGAGTATACAGAACACGTATACATGTGGACATGTGGACCTGAAGGGGCAGGGTGTTAATGTTGCACAGATCCTTCAAGCTCCTTATGCTTTCTGGTTTTCCATGTTTACTTGTCAAAGCAATGTTGACCAGAGCCAAACCACTGCACTGGATCTCTTCAGACTCCTTTCTGGACCTACCACATAGAGCTGTGAGAAATGATTCTGTACGACTAGCCATGTCATATACTGAGATGGAACAAAAAATGTCAAAGTCAGCGGGTTGGAAGCTCCTGGCCTAGCAGAACTTTGTTCTAAAGAAATCTACAGTGGCTTGCGTAAATATCCACACCCTTTAAACTTTTCCTTATTTTGCTGAATTGTAACTTGTAATAATGTAATCCCCCTTTTTTTTTGGATAGCCTTCTTTAGGCAGAGTCAAGTTTGTGTCATATTGGGTCAATTTTTTTAATAAATAAATGTAATGATGCTCTGTGGGATATTTTGTAGCACCAAACCCTGATTTTCCAGAACCTTGTCACAGACTTATTTTGATAGCTACTCTGTCTTTAACGTATAAAATAATGACGCTACAGTTCAAGAGCTTGACCGTGGGAACGGTTGTTGATGACAGACAGGCTAGTTTTATTATTTCAGAAATTACTAATCTTGTGGAAATAAATAAATAAATAAATAAATAAATAAATAAATAAATAAACATCCAGGAAGCTGAAGGAGAATGTAGAATGGTTTGAATGGTTTGAGTGCCCGGTAACTCAAACAACCACTCCTTACAACTGCGATGAGCAGAAAAGCATTGCATACATTGCACATGACTCACCGAGCCTAGTGGTGGATGGTCTGCACGAGCAGTAGTTCACTTTGTCAGCTAAGAAGAGGAATCTGATGATACAGTAGGCACAGGCTCTGAAATTTGACAGTATTTGACAGTGAAGATTGGAAAAAGGATAGAGGAAACACTTAACACTTAGCAAGCATAGGGCCGGCCCGATAATAAAACGGAAGCTCTCGGTGATGGAAGTGATGACATCCGACTTCCAACATCTTAGTTTTGTCAGCTTTTCGTCTCACTCTCATCCTCTTTTCAGTTCCTGCTTATTGTATAGAAGGTCAGGAGGGAGATATTAATAGCCACAGGCTGCGTCAAAGGGGCTTTAGTAAAATTCTTATGCATTTTCGGTTTAAAAACAGCATCAAGTTTTCCTAAAATTTCTTAAACCCTGTTTTACGGTTGAATTTTTTTATTTTTTTTTTCAAATCTGTTGCTTCACATTTCAGGCCCTGGCTGTTTTTTTATACGGTTTATATATTTTTTAAAGGTGTTAATGAGCAAACTGTCTGATGCTGATACAAATACAAGCTAGTTTCTTTACCGACTGGTATAGGAGGATGATTGCATCCTACTACACACCACAAACATACACTCACCCACACAAGAAGTGTGAAGCATTCTTCCTAACACCCACTAACAAGGCCAGACACCAAAACCTCAAACTCTTATTACTGTAGTGAACCCTCCCAGACTGGTGGAACAAACATAACCGTCGTTTCTCTGTGCATTTAGTGAGTTTGATGTTTGTCTTGGTCTGATTCCTGCCCAGCATCTGAAATGTTGTTCTGTGTGTCATCCAGTGTGTGAGTTCCGCTGCTGAGGAATACCGCCCCCCACCTGATAAATATAGCCTTGCCCCGCCTCATTATCATGGCTGGCATGGTATGAGCAAGCCGTCAGGCGCTAAATATACCGTTAGAATAAATACTCTGAGGCACAACGAGAGGTTAGTAGCCGTCTGTGAAAGCATGAGCTTCGACCCGCTGGAAATAAAAAAAAATGGTGTGGTGAGTTGTTTTTGCGTAAGAGTGGAGTGACGAAGAGATAAATCCAACACGTGTCTGAGAAGCTCTAAGCTGAATTCTGGCATGTTTTGCCGTATCCCGTCATGGTATTGGTGGGACTGCTGATCTCCCTCAGGAGAAGGAAAAGGAGGAAAGGAAATGATGATTACAAAGACCACAGGAAGTAGCAGCAGGACTGATGTTATAAGGTCAACCTGACAGAAGGCGGTCTGAGGAAAGACAGGAGTCACATGCAGACACAACACAAATAGCACAAAACTGATTTTGTTTCTTTCTTTTTTTTCTGTAGAAAACCTGTTTAGAATTTATGGCTAAAGATTGCTATTGGGGCTTCAATACAGTTATAAATAAAGTTAATTTAAATTAAAATATGCAATAATGTAAATAACAGGGGCACGGTGGCTTAGTGGTTAGCACGTTCGCCTCACACCTCCAGGGTCGGGGGTTCGAATCCCGCCTCTGCCTTGTGTGTGTGGAGTTTGCATGTTCTCCCCGTGCCTCGGGGGTTTCCTCCGGGTACACCGGTTTCCTCCCCCGGTCCAAAGATATGCATGGTAGGTTGATTGGCATCTCTGGAAAATTGTCCGTAGTGTGTGAGTGTGTGAGTGAATGAGAGTGTGTGTGTGTGCCCTGCGATGGGTTGGCACTCCGTCCGATGCCCGATGATGCCTGAGACAGGCACAGGCTCACCCGTGACCCGAGAAGTTCGGATAAGCAGTAGAAAATGAACGAATGAATGAATAATAGAAAGGTGAAACCTAAACACAATAAGGAAATATAAGAATACCACAAACACCAATATAATAAAGTGCTGCGTTTGTAATACAGTAAAGTGAGAACATGCAAAAAAAAAAAAAAAAAACCTTTCTGGTGATATCACAAGGAGTGAACAAGCAAAAAAAAAATACACCAAATCTATAGAGAGTATTGTGTGTGTGTGTGTGTGTGTGTGTGTGTGTGTGTGTGTGTGTGTGTGTGTGTGTGTGTGTGTGTGTGTGTGAGAGTGAGAGAGAGCATTGTGCATTTGATACTTGAACTCCACTCACTTCAAAAAGCTGATGTCATCCTTTTACATCTCTGTGTAACAGCATGTGCTCTTACTGGCCACCAACAAACATATCATACGATTACTCACCGTTGCATCATCACTCTTGGTGATCTGCTTGATCTCTAAACCACTTGAGCATGAGAAGAGCTTTCCGAGTGTCACACAGGCGTGCTGTCCGAGCCCTGTGCCTTTTAGAGATTGTATTATTTTATGATCTCAGAGCTACAGGACAATAGTGATGAACTCCGCAGATAACATTGTGTAGGCTGGTGTCTGTTTTTTTGCAGGACTTGCATGTCCTCCCCAGCATTCTTTGCTGATGGTGGTGGTGGTGGTGGTGGTGGTGGTGGTGGTGGTCATGCTTCAGATGCCACACACTCCACATACAACACTGATAGGTGATACATCAAAGAGAAGGCGTGGACAGAAACAAAAAGCCGCTTATTTTTTCAGGAGCATGGGGGCGATACCAAACAGAAAGGTTTGTGTCAGAGTTTCCAGAGGTATTGCCTCTCCTGATAAGGATTTTGTGGCAAACATCGTGTGCTTCTAAAAATAGTTTGTGTTGAAATCAAAACATGTCATTTTCACTGCGACTTTTATTTTCTGAGGTGATGGATTGAATAGGTGTGGCAGTCAAATCTCCACAGGCATCTATCTGATTAGGTCATGTTTGACCGATTAGAAACAAAACCTTACGAGTTATGATTCCAGACAGAAACGACCTACAACAGACAATCTGACGGAATTAAACGATCCACTGTTGGATGGCGTAATGCGGTCCGATATAAAACGATCCGCCGACAATTACAATTTTTATTTATTAATGAACACGTCATGTTTGTATCTGTTTATCGTTACTCGTAACGTCGTGGAACCTCCATGAGACAAGCTAGTTCTTGTTAATGTTATTGGAGCTATAAACGTCTAAAAAAAAAGGCCGATTGTCTTGTTAATGAGAAACCAGAAAGTCCTGAAGATTCCTCTGTTAGTCGAGAGTAAGATCGTCCATCCACAGAACCTTTTCTACTGAACTCTGCACACAGTATCACATTACAAATTTTTATATGAGCTTAAATTAAATTAACGATTCATGTTTTTAAGGCGAGGATGTTTGTATTAACCCACTATAATAATGACGACAACACGTTGTATAGTCCTTGATCCTGATCTCCTTAACTGCACCAAACGAAAAAAAAAAATAACAGGTCCGTGGTTAGGTTTCAAAGCCCTTAGGGAATCATGTCACGGCAAGTTCAATAAGTCAACGTTTGTAATTTGTAGTGCCTGCACCCTTCTGCATGCCTACAACCGATTCTGAGCCAGAAAATCTCACAGCAGTTTACATCAGTCAAAAGTAATAAATGTTCACTGAGCGTCGAACGTCGTCAAGGCCTCCGATGCAGTGACACATGATTTTCTACATCTTACTCATGCACTCAAATGAGTTCTGTCGTCTGTACTGTTACTCCCTGGTTGCTGATTAAGCCTAGTCTAGTAAATTAGCCTGGAAATGTTATTTTGTCTGGAAAACTAGTCCCTTGGGGCTAAAATCTGGAAAGTTGAACAAGAGAAAGAGACAGTGACATCTTTGTCCAGACGAGTCGAGTCTGTTTTTATTGCTGTCTGTTTAACACTACGGTTCTACGCGAGCTTCGTGTGGGAGACGAGGTGCATCCGAGCGGACTTGACCTTTCGGCTATGTGGAGCTCGGAGGGGAATCCCCAGCCGGCCTCGGCTGTTTCCAAGGAGACGGACTCTCACTTTTCACGTGTGAATACTAAAAGCACTGAACATTTTATTGCTTACTTGTTACCCTCATGAGTTTACTGTCTGCAATTTATACCCATAGTGACCGTAGTACTGATTCTCACATAAAGCACTTTTGATATGTTATTTCTAAAGACTTCTAGGAATCTGTGCCTCGGTACAGTACCTTTGTCTCAAAGTGGGTGATAATAGTGGGGTGATTCTCTGTCTCTCTGTCTAACTCTGCCTCTCTCTCTCTCTCTCTCTCTCTCTCTCTCTTCCATTCTCTACAGTACACAGGCTGTCCTGTTGGCTGTGGTTCAGTCTCGGTCGACATTCTTTCCATTCCTCATTAGTCTATGACCCAGCTCAGGAGTTCGTCCCAAAGAAGTCCTGGTAACTCAGACTGAAAGTAGTGTTCGGGGCATTACATCATCCACTGCCCCGACCAGCCATGCACAGTATGTGTTTCAGGAAAGGAAAATAAGACACACATGCTGACACACATTCGGTCCGATGTTTAAAATTTCCAATCTCTGTAAATCAATCATTTTTTTTTATTTGTCATCAGTGAGAGTAGTTTCTGGCAGCTACGGGCCTTGTAATAATCAATATAGTTCTCAGTTTAGTCTTAAACCACTGCCAGGGGCCAAAACACAGCTCAAGCTGCTCTGCACTGGTAAAAAGTGATTGTTTTTATTATTACTTCTAGTTATGGTGGCACACTTATCTTAAAATAACTATGATAGTGCATTAGCAGCGGTATTTCAAAACATTTCCTATCTATCGGCAGAGACTTCCAGCTAAGATGATTTTACCAGTTTGACCGGTTCAGCCTGTGTTTTTTCAGACCTTGTAAAATTTTTGGGAAGTTTTGTCAATTATCATTTCACTCTGACATTCCAAAAGAAACAAGCTTTAATGAATGAGGAAGTTTGTCATCAACCTCAATTATGTAGATAATGTAACCACTGGCTACACATGCTGTTGCAACCAAACCTCAACAGGATACATGAATGTGATTGCGCCACCCGGCGGTTCACTGCCTGTATAAACCACAACACTAAACCTCCCCCATGCTGAGGAATGTGCAGGGCATGGCCTACGGGTTTATTTGGCATGTTGGTTGCTTAGACACTCAACACATCCGGAATCCTACGTATTTCCTAATCCTCCCTAAATACCTGGTCTACCTGACTCGCAGGTGAGCCGAGCTTGAGCAAGTTCATTCATGTTTCTTCCTCACAGCGCGATAGTGTCAGCTACGGAACAAAACCTTTTATGGCTTGCACGCCGAAGCACGTCTCATTCCAGGGGTATTAATTTTCTCTTGTTAAACATTTGAAGTAAAATCTGTGTCTCTAGGCCATGTAAATTTGGACATACTGTACTCTATGATTTCACAAGTGTAAATGAATTGTGCCATAGACTCAGTTCTGCCATTAGGGCTGTGCCTCTTTATTTAATTTGTAACCATTGGCATACATGTTTGCTAAAAGCACTGACATGCCTTCTAAAAAATGTTTATTTTCATTATAACGTGTGCCAAATGAAGTTATATGTGAACTGTGTTCGTTCCAGCCCACGCACAGGTTGACACCTTATACAGTACCTGTGCGCTCGACGCTATCTGATCAATAACACCAAAGAACACAGTGAGAGTTTCCATCTGCCTCGACCCTGCGTCGCAATCAGACACGCCAGGAAACTGAATGCAGTCATTCGAGGGTGCGGCTGCTGCATGCGGGTGGGCACAAGGCTGACTCTGAGATCTGTTTGGCAAAATAAAATGGAAACATTTCCACAACACTACTGGACCACCCCGTGATCATGCCTGCTTTGCTACATGATGTCATTTGGTCTGATCTGATGGTTCACCAACAGCAGTTTTAATAACGTGTTACTGGCAGTTTGACTGTCATCTCACAGTGCAGTTTAATTCTCAAATGTGATATAAGTTATAAGTATTTCAATCATTTTCATTAGGTCTGACATTCACAGATTTATATCAGCGTGCTCGTATATTAACATCTCGCTATATCAGTTCTATAGAAACAGCTGTTTTGCAGGGACTTACTGTATATGTAAGATGCTCCAAATACGAAAAACCTACAGTATTGATACGTTTATAATATAATATAATATAATATAATATAATATAATATTAATATATAATATAATATAAATGATATTTCAATTGGGAAAATTTTCTTTAAGATGTTTATTTAACATTTATCGAAAGAGACAGAAAGGGAAGAAGAGAAGCTGATCGATACTGTATGTCGATAAACAGCAATAATCTATAAATGGTTAAAAGTATGACATATCATCCATTAACAAATTTACATTTCTTGGCCAATGACTGTCAGTCAAAAGGAAACATTTCACATTTCATTTAACCAGCGGCTTAGGAGAACGTACTTAGTTGTACAGAGTGAATGTTAAACTTGGGTCACTCCCCTGCCAGTGTGCCTCATGAGTTATCAGTGTTTCAACACAAGCTCTTGGAGCTCTTGCTACAAACTAATCATGAGACTAATGAGTCTATTATCATTTTTAAGTTCTGTGACCACTTTACAGAATTAAATAAACTGTTACTGACATTTATTGACACTTACAAAAATAAAAATATTACCAAAATACTGCTTCAGTCTTTTTTTTTGCACAGTCATAAATCGGTCACCACTTGGTGGCAGTCCGAGTCTATTCATGACTGCGACTGTCTCAGAAGTCTGTGTTTTTCATTTACATTTATAGCGTTTATCCAGAGTGACTTACATTTTTATTTCATTTTATACACCTGAACAATTGAGGGTTAAGGGCCTTGCTCAGGGGCCCTGAATTGGCAACTTGGTGGACCTGGGATTCGAACCAATGACCTTCCGATCAGTAGTCGAACACCTTAACCACTGAGATACCACATCCCTATAACTTTTCAATTAGTTGAGAATAAAGATTATATTGGAATTGTTTGAATTATTACAAATTATTCACACATTTTCATGGTGACCGGAATTAAAAAAAATTCATATCATATTTTACAAATTATCGGACGAGAATTCAACACGACATCAATCAGAAAGAAAACACAGGATGCATCAATTGTAGTGGTGAACAAATGACCTTTAATTTGGCAAAGTTGAGTGTAAAAATAGTATTCGGTAAGCTTTTAAGTTTAGAAAACTGTCAGCAATTTGTATAATGTTTAATAATGTATCTGTACATATTTGCGTAATTGATTTAACCAATTACGTACAGTAATTGATATCAAATTCAGAAAAAAAAATGCCTGGGATAGTTGGTGTGGATTATGTGTGAATCAAATGATCATAATTTCCCAAAATGTACGTATGTGATGGGCTCAAAGTGCATTAAAATGAAAATGTACCTAATATTGACATGCAATGACACGCTTTTTTAACAGGGTTGTGTTAAAGGAAACTCACTACGATGATCCGTACTTAAATATAATGTTTGGAAAGAAATACAAGATTTCAAACAGATATGTTTATAGAATAACATTTCAAAAGAACTTTGGTCACCAGCTCGGTCAAAACGGAGTGATGACAAGCGTTAAAGAATATTTCCGATTAGCATTAGCTCTTCGAAAGCCCCCTGCACTTTTGTTAATATCATATGGAACATTTAAACCTTTTCTTGCACAGCTGGGCCACTTTCCATGTGTAGATTGAGAAGACAATTTTAGGCTAGAATTTAGATTTTAGGCTAGAAAGATTTTAGGCTTAGAATCTAGATTTTAAGCTAGAAAGAAGTACATGCTAATGTTATTGGATCTTATACAGTACTGTTGGTATTTTTGGCTTTGACTATGGAATAGTTGGACTGGGTGTAATCTGTTGCAAGCTTCTAGGTAACCTTACACTAAAACCTTATGTACCACTACACACTACAAACGCAATCTACAATCTAGGACTATTTCATGCCCTCCTGCCACCAGCAGCAGGCATATTTGTTGCCGGTTTGTGGTAGCAGTCTGAAGGGGTAGAATTTGGGCTTGCATTCATCCTGGTAGGAATGTAATACATGCTCTCTAAATAGCTCTGATCTAGCGATGGATGTCCTTTTACATCTGATTTTGGCACCTGGCTTGCTGAGCTTCCATATCCCATGGTGTTTTGATGTAGTGATGTCGGGACAGAGGGCTCTGGATGTCGCGGTTGCTGGGCAGACTGAGGATGGGGTGGCATCGCATAGGGAAGGTACTGGGATGCATATAGTCCTTGATTATGGTATGTACCCTGGTATTGAGCAGAAGTTGGCGGATACATATTAGAATTGGACATAGCCTGCTGTGGTATAAGAACCTCCACATATTGGCCAATTTCTGGATCAAACAGCATTTTTCTCAGTGGCTGCATTGGCACTTCGATGTAGAAGTACTTCCCAGATTCAGGATCTAGAAGTACACGACGGGGGCCTTGACCATACCCAAGCCCACTCGCATTTTCTGGGTACAACACTGCTCCACCCCCAGGACCATCACTTCCATATTCATGAACAAAAGGTGGTGGAAGTTCTTGTGGATTGAAAAACTGGGATCTAGGGTCCAGAGCAGCTATATTAGGTGAACGACTGTGCTCCCGATAAGTTGTCCCACTTGGAGCTTGTGGTGAACGTTGATTACCTGAACGTCTGTGCTGAGTTGACAGCTGCTGTTGCTCATTACCAAAGGGTTGTATGGCTGGGGCGGGGCAAGTATGGGAGTGGTGCATAGGCTGAATCATGGCCGGAGCCTGTTGTACTGTAGTTTTTGGTGAGACAGGTGGATAATTTGAGGGCTGGCCATCAGGTCTGCACTGATGAGGACGGACCTGGGCCTGCGGTGGTACTCCTGGATATGAAATTACTTGACCTGGTGAACGAGGGGCTGGTGGTGTCTGGTTTTGTGAGCCATGGTAGGGCTGGCCAAACTGAGGGTTTGTACATGATGTACAGGAGCACAGAGAATGTTTTGTAGTAGGATGGTATCTGTTTTGCCTCCTTGGGGGCAAGTCAGAAAGCTGTAAAGGACTAAAACTTTCTCGTTCATCATAGCTGGGTGGATCATCTGATGTAGCAAAATGAAAGTCATCTTTATGTAACTGGTTATTAGCTCTCATTGTAGGCTGCATGTAGGTATCGGCTTGTGACACAACCGGTAAGGTTTGATAATTAGATGCATAAGGAGTCGATGGTATCACCTGCTCTTGAACGTTATGCTGTTGCCGGTTGCTGGAGTTTTGCACTGAAGTGATAGATACCTCTTGTCTGCCTGTATTGGCTGTTGATTTCTGTGCAGAACTTGACATTGTTGTAACTGGGATAGTTTGAGGTTTGTGGCTGGACACACCTGAGACAGCTAATTTTTTAGTATTACATGATGCAACGTTGGTGGACTGCTCGTTGTTTATCACCGATGCTGATGTCTCGATTAGTTTAACTTCACTCTTTAAATGCGTTTGCTCTTTTAAAATAGATGTTGTTGGTGTGATGTCTGTTTTAGGAAAGTCATTAGATGTTGACCTGATTTCTGCAAAGGGCTGTTTATAGCTTGGTTTAGGCAGTACAGATGGTTTTGGTCTTTCACCGGATATTGACCTCACTTGAATGGGCAACTCGATCTCTTTAGATGTTGTTACTGGCATTGCATGAGTTTTTGTGTTGCTAGAAAATGCTCTTACCTCTGTCCTGCTTGATGCAGCAACTGTAACCTCTTGTTCTTTTGGAGGCTGTAATGAATCTCCTTGACTCTGTTTATCTCCTGCTTTTTCATTGGGATATACTTTCACTTCCTGAGGTTTTGGAGATCTCCTAACTTGCAAGGTATCCTCACCACTGTTTATTGATGTCTTCTGTTCAGGAGGCAATTCAGCATCTTCTTTTTTTACTTTCTGAATTTCACTTGAGGTCTCCTCCGATGCATAGATTTGCAAGGGGATGTCTAACCTGTTGATATGCTTAGGTTTAGCACCAGCTCCTTCACTCAGGACATCACAAACCCCGATGTCAGCTTGCATCCCTTTTTCTTTCCGTAGCATCGACACAGAATGGCTACTGTTTGCAGTTTGTACACTGGGGGAAGTAGGGCTTGATGGCTTCTGAATAGACTTGGCGGTGCCATCCTGCATAAATACTAATGTTGATATTTCCTTGCTTGGTGGTCTAGAAGGAATTTCTATTTTTGTACTCTGTTCACAATTACCAGATTTTAATATGCTTTTGCCAACAAACAAATCCACGTCAGAATGCTGAACATTCGACACAGAAGTCTTGGCTGGTACTTTTGTCTTTCCCACATCTCCTCTCATCAGTGTATCTATTTGTGGTATATCTAAGTTGTCAGCAGTTTGTGTTGCATCTTGTTGGTTGGTTGATTTATTACAAGATGACTGCTTCTCTTTCCAGCTGATAGCTTTGCATTCAATTTGCAAAGGATGAGGATTTTCTGGTTGCATTTCTTTTTGTTTTACAGGTATAACATCCTCTAAATGGTTAGTAGATGGTGAATTTGAGGCTTTGAAGGACAGATTGTAGGTGTTTTTTACCAATTTCCTGACATCCTTTACTTTATGTATAACAGATTTTGTATTGTTCTTTTCATTATCTTCTTTAGTGTCTGCCCCAACTCCTGTTTTGCATCTTGTTTGCTCTTCGGGTGTTTCCTCTAACCCTAACATAGGTTCACGTATGACGTCTTTTGATATTTCCAGTTCAGAACAAAGAGATGCCTTTAAGGAAGATATATTTTTATCCTTGATGGTACAAGGCTTGAGAGTGATTTCAGGGGTTTTTGACAAGAACATACTGCTGCTGCCATCCTGTTGTTTATGGGTTTCCGGTATCATATGTTGTTGGCTGTCACTGTTTGTCATTCTTCGCTGTGTGCTTGCAACACAAATTGCGGTGCAGTGTGTGGTCTGGTTAATGGAACGTCCTGAGTCGCCGCTGCTTTTCTCTCTCTGCTTACTTACCTCCATGTCACTGTTCTCAGTAAATAGTTTCTTAGATATTTTGCTTTCAGAGGCATCGATCCTTATGGGTTTTATTTGATCCTTGACTAAGGGTTTACCCTGAAATGCCATGCCTGCGGAGTTGCTGTTAGGAGGTAAGAAGTTAGCTTTGAAGGCTGGTTTGGGGGGAACCCTGGGCCTGTATCCCCTTTTCTGAGTATTAGGGCTTCTTTGCTCTTTGCCTGCAAACTCATCAGAGGACAAACTGCATTCAGAGTGTAAGCTGGAACTCTGCCTATCTGCCATATTTGATTCTCCTGCAGATAGATTTTCAATGTGTTTCTTCTTAGTCTCACATGGTTCAATTCTTAAAGATTCTTTGGTAGAAGTATCCATTTTTTTTGAAAGAACACTCTTGATAACACTGGAAGCCATTTTACTCTTAGGTGAACTATCATCTAAAGATGCAGACTTCTGGAGCATCTTCTTACCAGTTTGAGTGTCCTGTTCATCTTGAACCAGATCATCCTGCATCGATGCCGGGGTGCTATGTTGACGAACAAAGATGTCCCTTGAATTGATCTGTGTGGAGAGTGATTCCATAGCTTTATCATCATTCTCAGTAGATTTTAGTTCATCGAAATTGCGCCTCTTAAATTGGATCTGTCTTTTTGGGACGGTCCTTTTTCCTTTTTTGGTTTCCTCCTTGTTCTCCACTGCTACATCCACACATTCAAAACTTCCCATCTCAAAATGCTTTGCTGGGTCTAGTGTAGAGTGGGGTAAAAAAGAAGTATGACATGAGAAGTCATCGTTTTCTTGTGACGATTTGTGCAAATCTGCATAGGAATTCCATGTAGTAAAACCCGGACTGTCCACTGTAGAAGGCTGTGAAACGTTTGTAGATGACCCACGGCTTGAGTTGTAGACATCCAAGTAGTCCACCTGAGGGCTTGATAGGCTCCTGAAGGCCTGGTCTGTGAACCACTTTACTTCACTGTCTGCGTCGTCAAATTCACTTCCCATACTGGAAGTCTCACTAGTACATTCTGAAGAAAGACGACCAGCACCACTGTAATTGATTTTAGAAGTCAATCGGACCCTCCTGGCACCAGTCTTGTTCTCTGTTTGTAGGTTCTGTGCTCTGAGAAGACTCTGTTGCCGCCGAGTTGCCTGGGGAGACTCAAAATAGCGAGGTGGAATTCCAGACTTTGGGTCTCGGCTTGAGGGAGCAGGGCTGTGGTTTGCAGGCCCTTTTCTATTCCTGGTACTGAATGACAGCTCAACCTGTTCCCCTCTGTAACTACCCTCTGCTATATTCCCCACCCCTTTTCCAAATGTATGCTCCTCCTGTATCCCCCTTTCCCCACTCCACCCCTTGTGCCTGCATGACTGTCCTTCAATCACTCTAGGATTGTCGCTATGTAAAACACTGGGGCTTTCCCCAGGTCTCATAGCCATCTGCCCAAATGTTTTTTCACTACCTGCTGATTTGCTTTCCAACATTTCTCTTGCACTGTGACCTTCCTTTGCTTCCTTTGCACTAGACACTGTTAAAATCTTTTTGGATGATTGCCATGGATTCAGAGAATTTAAAATGGTCTCATTCATCCTTTCCCAATTTTCTTTTATTTGTTTTACAGATAATTTGGGAGTAGGTGGCTCAGGTAATGAATGGCTTATTTTATCAATTAGGGTGCAAGGTACTGGAGCAATGTCTGTGCAATCATCCTGATCTAGACCGCAGTGTTTAAGGGACATTTTGTAGCCCGTATCATCTATTTGACCTGCCTCAACTTGTACCTTTAAAGGAAGGTCCACCTTCTCACTGACTGTAGTTGAAAGGTGATTAGGCGAAGACGCTGAGGTAAGGAAATCTGTTAGTATATTCGAGGGTGTTGTAAGGTTGGACATGGGTGAAGCCATACCTTTATTCTCATTTGTGGAAATCTCATTAAATCTTTCAGTGTATCTTTGTTCTTCATCAGGCGATGTAGTATCTCTTGGTATACTTAAATCCAGTTGTTGTCTAGATATGCATCCGTCTGTTGACGAAAAGCTGTAGACAGGTGAGATGGCGATGTTTGTCGGAGGGATGGTCGACATAGAATTGTTCGCATACCTTATTCCTTCTCCATCAGAGAACACGGTATCTCTTGGTATACGTAAAGGTGATGATGGTATAGCTATGCCTCCATCTTTTGATAAAATATTTAAGACTGGTGAGATGCTCTTATTTGGAGGCTCATATTTTGGGAGTGTGGTTGATATAGAACTTTCTACACATATTAATCCATCTAAATCAGCAGACATTATATTTTTTGATATATTTGAAGTTGATGGTGGTCTTGATATGCTTCCCTCTGCTGATGAAATGTTGGAAATGGGAGAAATGTCCACATTTGTAGTCTCATTTGTGGGAATCTCATTTGATAGCTTTGTGTACTTTGATTCCTTTACATCAAGGCACATGGCATCTGTTTGGATACTTAAATTTGATGGTGGTCTAGATGTGCTTCCTGTTAATGAAGGGTCGATGGGTGAATTGGCCATGTATGTCATCTCATTTATGACGACTGTGGTTGATGCAGGGTTTTCATCAGATTTTCTTCCACCTGTATCAGGAGATGGTGTATTTCTGGTTATGCTTAAAGTTGAGGATGGTCTAGAAATGCTTCCCTCTGGTAAAGAAAGGTTGGAGATGAGCGAAATGGCAATATTTGTAGTTTCATTTGTGGGAGATGTGGTTGGCAGTGAACTTTCCACACATCTTGTTCCCACTACATAAGGGGACATAGTATCTCTTGGTACACTTGAAGTTGATGGTGTTCTAGATACACCTCCATCTGTTGATGAAAGGTATGTAATTGGTGTGATGATCATATTTTTAACATCCTTTACGGGAACCATATCTGACATAGAGCTTTGAGTATATCTTTGAGTACATCCCTCTACATAAGGAGACATCGTATCTTTTGGTAAGCTTTCATTTGACACTGTTGGTGAGTGGTTGGACTCGATTGAGATGTCCATAATTGTAGTCTCATTTATCAGAAAAGAAGCCGATGCAGGACTTTCCACACATCTGATTCCATCTACATCAGGCGATGTTGTGTCTCTTTGTGCACTTAAATTTGATGGTGGTCTAGATATGTCTCCGTCTGCCGATAAAGGCTGAAAAATGGGTGAACCGGACACATATTCAATATCCTTTGTGGGAATTGTAGTTGACATAGAACTTTCAGTATCTCTCGTTCCTACTACATCAAGAGATGCCATGTCTCCTGGTATACATAAAGTCGATGGTGGTGTAGACATGCTTCCTTCTGTTGAGATGTGGGAGTCAAGGGACATGGCAGTGTTTGTTGTCTCATTTTCAGGAGTTATGGTTGAAAAAGAACTTTCCACAGATCTTATTTCATTTACATCAGGAGACTCTGTACCTCTCTGTATATTATCAGTTGATAAAAATGTAGAGAAGATATTAGAAGCCATGTTTGTAATCTCATTTGTGGGGAGTATATTCGATGTAGGACTTTCAATATATCTTGTTCCATTTAGATCATACAACACAGTATCTCTTGGCAAAGTTGTTGATGGACAAGATATGTCTTCCTGTGTCGATGAAACCGTATCTGTATCTTCCTTTGTAGGAAGAGAAGTTGACATAAAAAAATTTTCATGTGTTATTCCCTCTAAATCGTGGGTTTGTGCTAAGACGTCGCTTTGTGACGAACACTCATTTTGTGGTGCTTTCTTCCCAATTTGAAGTGACTGTGAGTGTTGTGTCGGAGAGCTACAGGTCATTATTTTAATTTTAGGAGAACAGCTTGCAGGTCTCAGTTCAGCTGTAGGAGCAGCTGGATTCAATTCACATATACAAACATTTTGTCTGGTTTCTGGTGTAGAAGTAAGACCTCTTGGCTCAGGTGTAGAGCATCGTTTGGAATCGAATGAGGAAACAGAACCTTTGTCTGTAGGTGTGAATCTATAATCGCTTTCTAGACTCTCAGGTGTAAATGATAAATCTTCTGGTCCAGATGACCAAACCTTGTTCTTGGATTCTGGTGAAGGGCAAAGAGTGAAACCCACAGGTGAATGTATTATTACTGATGGCTCTGAAGTACCACAGGGTGAGCATAACCCCCTCATCACACATGATAATCCTTCTGCTGTGTCTGAAAAGGATGATAAAGTTGTACTTTCATGTAAGATTACTGGTTCTGTTGTTTCAGAAGAAATTGTTAAATGTTGAGGCGTAGATGCTTCATGCATTTCTCTATTATCCTCCATGTAAGTAGGAGGAGATACATTGTTAGGGTCTCCCGAACCGGCCAGTCCTGCTTTATTATCACATACAAATGTACCTGTATACACTGATTTATTTGGTACAACCTCATGTTCCAGTGGAGCCATCATTTCTCCCAGATCTTGTGTTTCATCTTTTACGGAAGGATCGGAAGCCGTCTTCTGGAGAGGAGTAAAGTTTTCTCGAACAAGCAAAATGTTTCCAGTACGCAAAATATCCGGCAAGGAGATTTTTTCTTCTTCGTCAACAGAGCAGCCAAGATTATTCTCATTATTCTCATTAGGAGAAGCTTCTGCTACCAGGTTATTAAAGGACTCGGCTGAATCTGGGTTTTCTGAAAATGTGTTTTCTCTCCGTTTGGAACGTTTATTCTCTTGTGTTGAAACAGCTTGTCTTACCTCAGATGTGGTGGTGTGCCTCTGCTCTGTTATACGTCTGTCTTCAGCTGTGGAGTCAGGTGTGATTATCTTCTGTGTTAATTCATTTTCCTTTGGCTCAGATGAAGAAGCATCCCTCTGCTTCATAATATGCTTCAGATTAGGACTGATTATCTCTTCTGTTGTATCTGTTTCCATAAGCTCAGACGAGGTAGCATGACTCTGGGCTTCAATACCCTTGTTTTCAGATAAGAGTTCAGTAGAGATTATCTCCTGTGTGGAAGCAGTTACTCTAATATTAGTGTCTCTAAATTCAGACGTTGACGTTACTAGCTGCTGGTCAGATGAATTTTCAACTTGTCCTGAGTGTCCTGAGCTGGTGTCCTGAGACAAATGAGATTCTTGCTGGTATCCTGGCGAGCCTTTTGCAGAGGTAACTTAATTTTTGTCATTTGGAAAGGTTAAATCTCTTGCTGGTGTGTTCGATTCCACAGTCTCAGGTAAAAATAAATCTTTTCTGTCGTTTGAGTCCTCAAACGTGTCACTACCGTCGCTCAGATTCTCCGAACCATTAGCTGTATGGAAAGAATCTGAGGAATCATTGATATCTTCTACAGTTATTCGTTCTTCCACATCCTTTTTCAGAAAAGAGGCAGAGGCCGGGCTGCTGGAGAGAATTGGAGACTCGCAGTCATCCCCAAAAATGTCACAAAGGCAAGTCGTTTCAGATATGGCACTACGATGGCTTGGGATACTAGTGATGTCGAAGATCTCCACATGATTGGGTCCATCCAGGTGCTGCAGGTTGATGTTACGTGGAGCACCGCGGAGAAATGAGTAGCTGTCTCCATCGAGAACCCAGCTTTCCATGGTTTTGTTCCAACCACAGGGTACTGTTTCTTAACTGCTGCTAGACTGCCTTTGTGTTTCAGTAACGCAGCATCGCTCCATCTTCGGCATCCAAAAACCAGCTGAAAAGATCAAATGCAAATGTACTGAAAAGCGTGAAACCAAGAAGCATTTCTGAGATTACTTTGTTCAAATCTATTGTGGATGTTTCTGTATAAAAGGTGCTACTACTATGCTATAAGCCTACAGTTACGATATCTCTATATTATTAAAAAAGAGACCGTATTAGACTTCCAACACTTTTTAACAATTCAAAAACTTTCATAACACACAGAGAATTGTGAGCTCTTCCAAATAACCCACTTGAATGTTATTCGATTATTAGTTAACAAGATGTATGTATATAATTGGGGAAAGCTTCTCAGCAATCTGTATCCTTTCTAACATGAAATTGTATTTACCATCTAATTTAAAATCACAGATCTTGATTTGTTCGATATGTACTTGCCGTTCGGTGCTATATTGTATCAGGTCATTTTGAATGGAATAGCACACCCACTGGTCAAAGCAACAGAACAGAGAGAAGACGTGTACTGTACCACAGAGCTGAAGATGAGGCTCCAACAGGGTAGCTGGGTTACACTGTGCTACCTCGATCCTTCATCCGGTCAGGTCACTTAGCACTGTGATAAGTCCAGCCCCTTCGACGTACACCATAAATCTGTAAAGGAATATCCACCTAAACTTCAGTCTGCTTCAATTTTGCCCCAACATGAACTGATGCTACTTGTGGGTTTTGTTTTTTTATTTTAAAACATGCACAAAAAACCCCAACTGAATGCACCAGACTTTTTTATAATACAGTTTCAGCTGTACTGTATCTCTGTAGCCTTTGCTAAGCTTAAACGAGTGTTACAGCTAGCAGCAGGTGCTACAACAATCCAGATACAGCAAGCTGCAATCTGACACGCAGGGCCTCACTAATTATAGCTCCATCCGAGCAGGAAAGCACCTACTAGAAATTGACACAGAGGCTGTATTTACATTGTGATCCTCGATTCTCGTACTTTTGTAACAGATATGATTTTTGTCGCATCCCGGTCCATATCCCATTCCTCTTAACTTATTTTCAACCAAAATGCAAATAGAAACTCAAAAAATTATAATGTAATGGTAGCCTCATACACTGTAGGCTACAGAGAACATGCTAATCCAGGGTAAATGTTTGCTAGCTTTACAACAAACAAAAATAGGCCTGAGTATCATGTAAATAAAGTGATAATTAAACTGATTTAATTGGCAGAAGTTGTTCTAATCTCAGGATAAGTTCGATCTCTGGATGCCACGTAAATGATGCTATTTACACATTCACTCATTTTCTACCGCTTATCCGAACTTCTTGGGTCAAGGGGAGCCTGTGTCTATCTCAGGCGTCATCGGGCATCGAGGCAGGATACACCCTGGACGGAGTGCCAACCCATCACAGGGCACACACACTCTCATTCACTCACCCACTACGGACAATTTTCCAGAGATGCCAATCAACCTACCATGCATATCTTTGGACCGGGGGAGGAAACCGGAGTACCCGGAGGAAACCCCCGAGGCACGGGGAGAACATACAAACTCCACACACACAAGGCGGAGGCGGGAATCAAACCCCGACCCTGGAGGTGTGAGGCAAACGTGCTAACCACTAAGCTACTGTGCCCCTGCCCCCTCCGATGCTATTTAAAATATTTAAATTAGCACAGATATACGCAGAGCTAAATCTCAATCGCATCATTCTCCATGCATTAACATTCTACATTTCAGGGAAGCTACTGAAAACGTCAGGAGGATAATAACTGGATTTATACTTCATTTCCATAAGCAGTCTTTGTTGTTGTTGTTGTTGTTGTTGTTGTTGTTGTTTGAATAGTTCATACGACAACTTATTATAGGGTAGTAATGACTTTTCTCCTTGAGTCTTTTGAGCTCCGAACTTGCTTCTGTACCCTGATGGAAAAAGTCTCAGGTAGATCTTCTTCCCTCAGGTCAACAGACTCCTCGATACGAGCTTGTCCATTTTACACATCCTTTAGAACTCCAGACAGATTAATTGACTCCATTTCATTCTGTACACTTCACTTTTATTATTTAATTATCTCTATTCACTCTTTTTAATTCAACTTAGTTCTGTATGTAGTTTATTTATAGTCAACAGTCTCATAGGAATAGTCAGAGTTTTCATTTCACAGCAAGTTTCCTACTGTATATAACAGTTTATGTGGGGAAATAAATCTTAAACCGAATTGACCAAGCTTCATGTGCTTCTGAATGTGAACCAAATGGCTGTGTGTTAGATTCTCAGGTTTTCCCCTCATGCCTTTTTACCTCATGATCGATGCAATGCAATGTAAAGAATGCTATCGTCTTATCGGGAAAGAATGCTTATGGTCATGATTCAAATTCAAACCCATAGATGAACAATAGCTCTAAAAATAAATCTGATGAACAAACTGCACCCAAACATGTGATTTTAAATGGTTAACGCCTCAATGATGTCTGATTCAGATTATATACAAGTCTTTGAACTAAAATAGTTAACATAGCTAAAGTCAAACTTTCCTTACTTAAATCAGAGACTCGCCTCTTTAGAGTAGAAATGTAATGCAAAAATGTAGGAGTGTTATGTGTTCAGTTTATGATATCATGAAATAAAACCCCCAGCTTGGTATCCACAGATCCTGGAGGCTATTAGCTAACTAGCTAGCTATCTAATTTAGCTAATATCCCTAGTAAACCAAATATTTTTGCTATTTTGCTAGTTAATTTCAGTGGATTTGGTTAGTCTTACATACTTAAATAACTGAGTTAAGTAAAGTGAGTTGACAGTCCAAGCTATATCTAATCTTTATCTCTGATAAATGTGAGCGAGTTCTACACTTTTAGATTAATTAGATTAAGCTTAGATTAAAAATTGAGAAACGATAGCCAGTGTTATATTATTTGTTTTGTATCTGGTTTTGTTTATGCAAACAATTTTGAAAAATCTTTTCAGATCGTATGACATACGCTTCCATTCATTCATTCATTCACTACCGCTTTACCCGGGCTGCTCTCGGGTCACGGGGAGCCTGTGCCTATCTCAGGCGTCATCGGGCATCAAGGCAGGAAACACTCATTCACTCACACACTACGGACAATTTTCTAGAGATGCCAATCAACCTACCATGCATATCTTTGGACCGGGGGAGGAAACCGAGTACCAGGAGGAAACCCCCGACATGGGGAGAACATGCAAACTCCACACACACACACAAGGTGGAGGCGGGAATCGCTAACCACTAAGCCATTTATTCATCACAAAGTATGATGTGGAGTTCTTTAATAAATTTTTTTTTAAAAAAAGAAATTGGAAAATAATCGACTTCAAGCTCGTAACCATGGTAACAATGCTTCGTATCGCTGTACACCGTCGTTGATGATTTTCACGTTCGGTACAGTGTTTTATTCCTCACACCGTCTAATACTCTGAACGAACGCCGGATCGGAACAGGTTTTATTTCCTCTCAGAATAAAATATTACTCAGAAGTGTTTATTCAGATCTTTATATTGGTGCAAAAAACAATCAAAGGATAGAAGACAGACGATCGATACGTCATGCTAACATGGTGTGTTTTGCTAACATAAACGTGTAAACGAGGGAAGAAAGGGAAGGAAAATGTCCAGGAACGTTCCGGATCACTGATTAAGGAAGGACGCCATGGGGTCGTCGGGTCTGGGACGCTTCATTCGGAAGGCCTCCATCTCCTCCTCTGTGGGTTCGCGGACCTCCTTCAGGCTGTTGTACGGTCTCTTCCTTTCATCCAGCTGCATCATCTCAGCCACCTGCTTCAGTCGCTGCTCCTCTGCGCTCAGCGCCTGACAAACGAGAACAACGTTCAGCACTTAACTTAAAGGTGGGGTCTCCGTTGTTTGAAAGCCAATGTTGACATTTGAAATAACCAAAACAAACACGCCCCTAGCCCAAATAGGTCCCGCCCCTGTATTGATAGCTCAACCCCACACATACACCAGACAAGCATAACCCAAAATAACCCAGACAAGTACAGCACGTACAAATTAAACTAGTAAAATCTTCACCTTTTTCAGCTTCTCTTTCTTTTTGGCTTCGTCTTCCTCGTCGCTGCTGTCTTCGTTTTTCTTCTTGTGCTTCTTCTTCTTTTTCTTCTTGTCCTTCATTTTTTCTTGGTGCATCTAGAAAGACGTCAAACGACATCCGGGACGTGAGACTTTTAAACAATAGGTCAAAGCTCCGAGCTTGATTTACACAAGCGTGCTTTCTATTCGCCGGATTTCCCTCGTTGAATGAAAATGCTCGTGAGATACGTATGTGGTATTAGAGTTCAGTTCAATTTTATTTGTTTACAAAGTTAAGTTAATATTTATCCTTAATGAGCGAGTCAGTACCTCTAAAAGAGTCTTTGGCGCCTCCTCGTGTTCCTCTTCGACCCCTTCTTCGAACGGGACGCATGACGTGTTCTGCAATGTAAAACACGGTTAACTCTTCGGTGGCATCGCCGGTCCACGTGAGTGTAAAGGAGACAGAAAGGAGACGGTTCTCTTCCTCTTTAGCTTCGCCTTAGGTGTAAAAGTGATAACTTACTGCGTTTTTCTTGCCGGCGTCTCCGGTGCAGTAGCTCTGTTTGACCAGCGAGTGGCAGCACTTAAAACCCCAGCTGCCGTCTTTCCAATACGAGCCCCAGATACACTGCAAAATACAAGAATCTAGTCAAATCTTCCACATCGCATACGGTGCACGTTATATCCTGATGGCCGTCAGCCGTACTCACGCTGTGGTTATTGATAAGGACGTCCTCTTCGTATTTAGAGCGTGCGATGGCTTTCTCCTGGCCTTTGATAACCGCTCCGTGTCGAGAGTACTCCACGTAATCCTCGGTCTGAGCGAGCAGCAGCTCTTGTGGAGGAGCGTCGAGATGTTCCTCACCTCCGTACTGCAGACAGGATACAGGAAAAAAAAAAAAGATTCAGAACTCCTACTCTGACACCGTAGGAACAAAAGGAAGAACGAAGGAACGGTGCGTAGTGTCTGGCTGTACCTTATCCAGGATGCTCTCTTTCTGTTGATCTTTGAAGTCTTTCTTTTTGACTCTGAAGGACTGATGGAGCAGCTCCAGCTTGGTCGGGTCTGCCTGCAGGTGGACCTCTGTTCCCTTCTCGTACGCCTCCCACGCAAAGACTGAGCGAACACATGAAGCACGTACGTTAAAAGGGAGCAGAAATGATCATAATGATGTCACACTTTTTTACTATTACGTCATTATCGCAAAGAGAAACAAACTCTTTAATGTGATTGATTTATTTCCAGGATCTGTCTCAGGCCCTGAAATTCATGTTTAGATCTTTTTCGTGATCGGCCGCATCAGTGTAGGTTAATTACTTACGCTGCGTCTGTGCCATGCTGATCGTATCTCCGGTGTAACGTGCGAAGTTGTCTCCGGCGTATCCCACCCTACAGAAACAACAGGAACGTTATCATCAGATCTAAATCATAGATCATAAATCTCTATACAGATCGATCGCCTTCACTGAGACGAGCGACATTAATTAAGGCAAAAAAACGTACTCTTCTGGATTCTTGCCGGTGTTGGAGTACGGGTTTTCCCTCATGGCTCGCGTCTTCGGGTCGTAGTAAGCAGAGTTCGGGTCCAGGTTTCTCAGGTACTGTTATATTTATTAAATAAATAAAAAGAAATGAAATATTATACATACTTATAAAACTCTGCACTATTTAAAGGCGCGGTGCACGATGTTTGAAAGCCATTGTTGATGTTTAAAATCACAAAACAAACACGCCCCTAACCCAAATGGGTGTCACCCCCTGTTTTAGCTCCACCCACACATACATACATTACCCAGGCAAGTATTAAGGCAGAACCCGTTGGGGCAGCTGGCCGAGGGGATATTTTTATCACTAAATGAACACAATGAGTAACACTATGGTAATACAAATGTGTTTTTGTACTGTGTGTTGTACCGTGAAAGGTTTAGCTCCGTTTCACACGGAAGACGACGTTCAACACTTAGAACTCGAGGCAGAGATAACGGCAGGCATCCGCTATGTCAGTGTTTCAGTCGCTTTATGCTAATGTCACACATGCGCACTGAACACTCTCTCTGTACTATTGACAAGACACGCCCCTTTATGCTAATGTCACACATGCACACTGAACACTCTCTCTGCCGCATATTGACAAGACATGCCCCTTTATGCTAATGTCACATGAGCACTGAACACTCTCTCTGCCGCATATTGACAAGACATGCCCCTTTATGCTAATGTCACATGAGCACTGAACACTCTCTCTGCCACATAGACAAGACACGCCCCTTTATGCTAATGTCACATGCGCACTGAACACTCTCTCTGTAATATTGACAAGACACGCCCCTTTATGCTAATGTCACATGCGCACTGAACACTCTCTCTGTAATATTGACAAGACACGCCCCTTTATGCTAATGTCACATGCGCACTGAACACTCTCTCTGTAATATTGACAAGACACGCCCCTTTATGCTAATGTCACATGCGCACTGAACACTCTCTCTGTAATATTGACAAGACACGCCCCTTTATGCTAATGTCACACATGCGCACTGAACACTCTCTCTGTAATATTGACAAGACACGCCCCTTTATGCTAATGTCACACATGCGCACTGAACACTCTCTCTGCCGCATATTGACAAGACCTTACCTTAGCAGTGTCCTCTCTGATCCTCAGGTTCCTCACTGTGATGCGTCTCTTTGAGTCGAAGTTCTGCCCGGGCATGTCGATATCGTCTGCGTATTTGTCCTCGTCCTCGTCTTCGCTGTTGTGCTCTCGCTCCTGGGGAGAAAAAGGGAAGCAATAGTTTTATTCTAGAGGAAAAATATACACACACACACGTGCGCACACACTCAGCTATTAATAATCCTCAGAGCTCTAAGCTTTCCTTCTGACACCCGACGTTCTTTTGTCTCTATATAAATACGACATTTCGGTCTACGGTGCAAGAAAAATTGAACAAGAAGAAATTCTGTTATTAATAAATCAAACGTTTAGGAGGGAAACGACATCTGTGTCTGCTCATGATCCCTTATAGCAGGGTTGATATTAAGCGAGCGGTAAAAAAGAAAGAGGTAGCGGTGATTATGATGGAGTTTCTGCTACTGGAATTAATATCAAAGTGAATTGAGTTTTTTTTGTTTACATCATTTAATCTGCATGTATTTAGAGGACGGGGTTGTGTAGGCAGAAGTACTCTCGAAGCAAACAACAGATCACATTTAAATAGAAATTAGGATAAAGGAACTCCCTTTAGCACTGAATAAATGTCTACAATAAATCTCTATTACGAACAAAAAGGTTTCTTGAGTATAAGTACGTACTCCGTGGTCCAGTTTCCCGGTAGCCAGCTCCTCCTGTAACCTCTGGGCTTTTAGAGTGCGCTTTGCCTGTGACACAGAAAATACATCTTAATGACTATTTAATAAATACTGAATATATATATATTTTTTGAGCTATCATACACTGAACATTACCAGGTCGACTTTGGCGTACTCCTCCACAATGCGCATGTGTTCCTCTGGGTCGTAGCCGTTCCAGCGGTCTCGCTTCCCATCATAATCCATACTGAGCTGTATCTGTTGGTGCTCATCCGGGGCAAAGCCCATACCTGAGAACTTCGCTCCGACCTTTCTGGGCCGCTGAGAGAGAGAGAGAGAGAGAGAGCAAGAAGAGGAGAAGAGATTTTTAAAAAGATGCATTTCCATGGACTGGGGCAGTGTGTGTGTGTGTGTGTGTGTGTGTGTGTGTAATAATAATAACATAATTAACCTAATAATGAGTCATACCGCATCACAACACTGGATCGTATTCATCAATCTTAGCACTAATATTATACACTGAATTTACAAAAGCTGCTTTTCTTTGTATTTGTGTGTGTTGAGCGTGTGTTCCTGATAAAGCTCATTTGCATATGGTAACGCCCATAAAACTCCACAAAAGGTTAAGTGCACAGACAGCTGAGAGTATGAAACGAACATTGTGGGTAAAGACTGAAGTTATTTCAATCACTTTTTTAACAATTTTATCTAAAGAGAATGATTCATTTGATTTGTCTTTAATTTATGTAAGGTTAATGTATATAAAAGTATCACCCAAGTTACCTCAAGACAGTCCTTCTTCTTGTGTGTCAAGGCCCCACAGTTCTCACACGCCCCTTTCCTGTACTTTGTGCTGACGGATTGCTGTAATGAAACATTTCATTTTTAGTATTAAATCTTCCTTAGATAAAATAATGGATTTAAAGGTGGTGTCAGTAAGCTGCTGACCTCCTGTACGCCTCTCTTATACCACTCTCCTATAGATGAAAACTCCAGCTGTTTCTCCTCCTGAGGTCTCTGGTGCTTGAGTGTGGGTCTTTTTGAAGGGTCGATGTACCACGGCACAGAGGAAATATACTGGGGAATGTGGGGATTGATGTCCCTAAAGGAAAAAAGAAATAACACAGTGGCATGAAGAAGAAGTAAAAGCTTTGAAAACTAGATGATGATAACCAGCAGTCTGTCCACATTGTGTGTGTGTGTCTGTGAGTGTGTGTGTGTGTCTGTGCTTCTGTGAGTGTGTGTGATCGTAAGAGCTTGTTATTCCGCCGCTCATATACGCACTTTCCCTCCTCATCGACCTCAGCAGGAGCATTTCCCAGCTTTCTCTGTTCCTCCAGCTCCTTCTTCTTCCTCCAGTCTTCTCGGGTCATTTTTTTGGGTTCTTCGAGGTCTATGACCCCTTCCTGAACCGCGCTAGTCTCAGCTTCTTGTGGCATGATGTTCCAGGGCCTGGAGAAGCCACAAAACAGGGATCAAGAATTCCAACTGCCCGAAAGATGACGGACTCCAAAACCTGTAAAGAGAGAGAGAGAGAGAGAGAGAGAGAGAGAGAGAGAGAGAGAGAGAGAGAGAACAAGTAATCGTTAATGTTTTCTGTGACGAGACGTTTAAACACCATTTACAGAAAGAGTCTCCTGTAACATTGCTTTGTAACAATCAATGTTTTTCTTTGCACGGATGTCTTCATTACGCCTGTCTTTAAAGCCACTTGGACGTGAGCGATAACAGGAACTGCAGCCGTACAACATTAAATGTAAGACGAAACGGATAAAAAGATCTGATTATTACATTTAAAAACTTAAAACACTGACAAACTACTACCGTGGAATAAACAAACACCGTGACGAGGTGTTAAAGGAAAAACTCTAGCACTGATTACATTCCTCATTAGTAATAGATTTTATTCCATATATAAAATCTTTATTTTGTAATGTAGCTTCTGTTAGCTAACTTTAGCTAACTAGCTAACAGTGGCAACATTACAAGAGCGAGTCTTTTATTTATAGTGAAGAATAAACGTCAGTGTTCGGAATTGTTCCTTAGACAAATACTTACCTGTAAACGCGATGATTAGAGAAATTAAAAGGCTGTTGTTGTTTTTTTACATGTACACGATTTTATACTGCAGCTAACTTCCAGCTAGCTAGTTGTTTACTAGCGTGTCGCAACAGAAACCGGAACCGGATGTACGCGTTACAAAATAAAAGTAGAGACAGCTTTGTGAAAAGCGTTAAAACAACAACAACAACAACAACAACAACAATAATAATAATAATAATAATAATAATAATAATAATAATAATAATAATAATGAAGTTGTAGTAAGACCATTTAATACCTTAATAATAATACTAATACTTAATACTTAATGCTAAGAAATTAAAAACTATAGCAAGTGAATAATATATATATATATATATATATATATATATATATATATATATATATATATATATATATATATATATATATATATGTGAATTTGGTTCCAGCTGTTTGTGACTCTCATCAGAAGTACATAAATAACACCATATTATACTATACATGACAACACAGACTGTACAAGACAATACAGACATAAATAACATTATACTATACAAGACAAGACAATACAGACTATACAAGACAATACAGACAATGTGATACAATACAGACAGTATGAGTACTAAATATGAATACAGAATATATAACTGACCAGTTATGTACATAAAGGGTGAGAAGTGCATAGTAGTGCAAATAACAATATTGTGCAATATTAAGGTTTTGTACAATATACAGCAGCAGTAGTGTGTGTAACATATACGGATGATGTGATGACTGACAGTTCTGATAATGCAGTACTTATAGATATGAACCAGGGGATATAATTATGGTGAGTTGTTAAACAGGGTGATTGTCTGGGGGAAGAAACTGTTCCTGTGTCTGGCAGTTTTAGTAAGTAATGTTCTGTAGCGCCTGAGAATAAAGGAGAAGCTGAAAGAGGTTGTGTCCAGGGTGTGAAGGGTCAGTAGTAATGTTTCCTTCACTACCTCCAGTAGTGATGGGGGCACCAATTATTTTTTCTGCTGTTTTTACTCTGCGTTGCAGTCTGCTCCTGTCCTGTTAAGTTGCTGTTCCAAACCAGATGGTGATGGATGTGCACAGGACAGATTCAATCTGATCTCTCTGTAGTTTGTGATGTCTTGCAGGCCTTTCCACACTGATGCAGGATTACTACATTCTACATGTATGCTATAAACACAGTATTATAGCTCTTGAGCAGGGGCGGTTCTAGGATTTCATCTTTAGGGGGTTTAGCCCTCAGTGAGAATTTAAAACAAGGCGTTTTATATTATATATTATATGACTACATAGTAAGCCAAAAGTTATGGTATTATTTAAAATGGAAAAAGTGGACACCAAAAGTTTATGCATGTTGTAATGATGCATTCTCTACAAACAGTGTGTCCAATGAATGCAGTCATTAATAAAAAATAAAAATAAAAAACTTTAAAAAATCACAAGACAAAGAACAAATCAATAAATGTTATTTTTATTTACTGTTGAATTGATTATTTGCATTAATTTTTTTTTGTGCTACAACTCTGGTCATAAGAATAGTGAAATTTCACTGGTATTGGTATTGGTATAAATACAAATCTCTGTACATTAAGTTCACTACTATAGCAGAAACATGCAGTAGTAGTACAACTTCAACTTCAACTAAGCCTTAGCACATCATCCACACACCAGAAGACAACCCATGTTGCCATCTAGTGTCCAATTCCAAGTGTTATATATGTCAAACGGATAGATATTGAACATATTGATATAGATGCTGATAAACAGATGGTAATTACAATGCTCAAGAGCAGGGGCGGTTCTAGACCTTTTTTACGGATGAGACTATTTTGGTTAAATTTGGAGTGGGGGGGGAGGGGCTGAGTGACCTAGATTTTACTATAATAATTCTTTTAATAACTAAAAAAACGGAAGCAGCACAAACAAAAATTTTTGCAGTACAAACGGAGCACAAACGAACAAGGCTATTTTGCTGACGTTTTGCGTTGGGGGTGGGGGGCTTCACGCTGGGTCCTTTTTTAGGGTGGCTCCAGCCCCCTGTCTGTGATCTCAGCCTCCCTAAAACTATAAGTATAATTTGTACTTTCAAAAATAAAAATTACGTTAAAATGCAGGACATGTCGATAGGAAAGAAAATTATTTATCAATTTGTTCCAAGAGCAAACGCGCGTGCGTTGTAGTCAACGGAGTGCGTCAACGGAGAAACAGGTACAAACAGGTACGCGCAGCGTGTACGCGCAGTCAGACCCTGTTATAGTCCCTGACTCCCTGTAGAAGAACCCAAATAAGTGACCCGAGAAGATTGGAGGAAGAAGAAGGAGCTGAGGAACAGAGAAAGCTGGGAAATGCTCCTGCTGAGGTCGATGAGGAGGGAAAGTGTGTATATGAGCGGCGGAATAACAAGCTCTTACAATCACACACACACACACACACACACACACACACACACACACACACACACACACACACACACTCACAGACACACACACACACTCACAGACACACACTCACAGACACACACACTCACAGACCCACACACAAACACATACTCACAAACACACACTCACAGACACACACACACACGGACACACTGCTGGTTATCATCATCTAGTTTTCAAAGCTTTTACTTCTTTATGTTGCTGTTATTTGTTTTTCTTTCTTCCTTTAGGGGCATCAATCCCCACATTCCCCACTGTGGATGGAGGCCTTCCGGACCCGAAGACCACATGGCCTCCTTCCTTAATCAGTGAACATTCCTGGACATTTTCCTTCCCTTTCTTCCATGTTACACATTTTTTGTTTAACCAAAATAAAATGTAATGTTCAGTTTATAAACCATTCCGGTCATTTCACGTATCGGACTAGGATTAGATCGTGTTGATGAGAGATGTAAATATAGCGTCCGTAGCAAAACGCACCATGTTAGCATGACGTATCGATCGTCTGTCTTCTATCCTTTGATTGTTTTTGCACCAATATGAAGATCTGAATCAAACAAATCTGAGTAATGTTTTATTCTGAGAGGAAATAAAACCTATTCCGATCCGGCGTTCTTTCAGAGTATTAGACGTGACGGGTACTACAGCTGATGTGAGGAATAAAACCCTGTACCGAACGGGAAAATCATCAACGACGGGGTACAGTGATGCTAAGCATTGTTACCATGGTTACGAGCTTGAAGTTTCCTGCCATTTCTTCTTTTTTTTTTCTTTTTTTTTTTTATTAAAGAACTCCACATCATACTTTAAACCATTTGTAATTTGATTTTAATGTCATGGACACAAGATATGTTACTTCCTGTCATACTTCCTGTCTTTCCATTTTCCTTTTGTCATGCAGCTCATTGCCAAGAAACCCAGAAACACACCTACATCCGACCCCATAAACAATCAGTCAGAATGAAGAACACATCAGAGCTGTTGTGTTAATATTTTCAAGCGTTTAGTTCTGTGTATAATCTCTCACCCTAAGCATGGCCACCCGTCTGATCTCCAGCTGACGTTCTTCTGAAAGACCCCTCCTCTGTATGCAGTGTGTTACATCATGTCCAAAGCATCTGGAGCGAGTATGTCAAAACAGGGCGGATACTCGTGCGGAGGAGACGCAGGATATCAGCTACAGAGCTTTGTTTTTGAGCGTTATTCACATTCGCACAAACTTGCAGAGGGCAGATGGGGCCTGACGTCGCACGTGAGCGAGACCTGCGGTGAGTTCTTCTGCAAATACATGTCATTGGCTGTTTAGTGCAAAACCATGTCTGCACCGGTGTGACGCACAAGACAAAAAAGTGTACGGACCATGATACATATTATATTATCGGTTATCGAAATTATATAACACCTGATTGACACCTGACGTGCTTGAAGCCAGGAGTTTGAAACGCAACTGTAAGCTTGTGTGATGTTTTGCAGTCACGGCTGCGTGGTGCATCCGCTCTGGCTGGCAACTTGCCTGCTCTCTTTCTCCCTCGTCCTCACTGTGAAATCTTCTGTGAAGAAAGAACACAACTTCACCATTCACTCGTCTCAGCTTGTATGCAGTTTACCCGGGCCTCCAGGAGCACCAGGCAGTCCGGGGCCTGCGGGGCCCAGCGGGGGGGCAGGACGGATGGGTTCACCAGGATCTGACGGACAGGACGGGAAGGACGGGGACAAGGGGGATAATGGCGAGAAAGGTGACTCGCCTCATGGCCCATTTCAATTAATAATAATAATAATAAATAATAATTAATAATTAATTAATAATACAGTAGTGATGATATAATGATTATCACCTAATGAGATTTATTTTTACTTCAGAATATCTTTTGTCTTTCTTTGTGTCTAAACATCTGTGTCCAGAATGCAAAGAGCAACATGCTGAACACAATGAATGAAATATATATTATATATATATATATATATATATATATATATATATATATATATATATATATATATATATATTAAAAAAATTGAAAAATAATCAAAAACATGGTGATGTAAAGAGGTGAACTAATGAATTCCCTTTGCAAACTCCCTTTGACCAATCAGGTTAGAGAATTCGTCTCTCGAGAAAACACTCAATTCATTTGAAGATGATTTGAAGCTGGAAAACAAAGGCTGCGTGTTATTTGCGTATAAGTAAAGGATGGGTAAAGGCTAGACAAGCTTATCAACAAAGAGGCGGGGTTTTTAGGTCTACTTCCTGATTGGCTTTTTGATTTCCCCAAAAGGAGCATGGTGTTGGTGGAGGGGTGACAATAAAAAATAACTTCAAACTCCTTACCTACCTACTTTTTATTTTAGGGGAACCAGGTCGCACAGGGAATCCTGGCAAACCAGGACTGAAGGGTCGCCAAGGAGTTGTAGGGAGGGCGGGTCCGAGAGGTCTGAAGGGGGTACAGGGGGCACCCGGTGTGCGTGGCCCCAGCGGGCTGAAGGGTGAAATGGGAGATCTGGGTAAAGCTGGCCTCCCTGGTGGATGTGAGTGCGGGACTCCGGCACGCTCAGCCTTCTCCGTCGCAATTAGCAAGAGTTATCCAAAAGAGCGCACACCCATCCGCTTCGATCGCATCTTGATGAACGAAGGTGGACATTACAACACCAGCAGCGGCAAGTTCACCTGTGCTGTCCCGGGTGTGTACTACTTCAGCTACGACATCACGCTGGCTAACAAGCACCTGGCGATCGGGCTCGTCCACAACGGCCAGTACAAGATCAAGACGTTCGACGCAAACACTGGGAACCATGACATAGCTTCAGGCTCCACTGTACTCCGGCTCCAGGAAAGAGACCAAGTGTGGCTTCAGATCTTCTACGCCGAGCAGAATGGCTTGTTCTTCGATCCGTTCTGGACCGACAGCCTGTTCACGGGATTCCTTATCTATGCAGACCAGATTCCTCAGAGGAACATCACGTCTGCTAGCTCTGGGTCTTCCTGATGAACAGAAACGAAAAGAAATACATCTGCACCTGGTCATTTTTAAGCTCTGACTTTTTTAATACACGCTTTTTTCTTTCTAGCATTAGAGCCACTAATCACCCACCGTTTTCAGGGATGTGCAACGTAAAACGTTTATTCTTTTACTAAGGAGTGATTCTGTTATTCTAAGATGAAACCCATTGTGTCCTTTTGTAATTACGAATATGTTTCCACACCAAATTCTGTGCAGTTCTTCACTTCTTGTCAAACACAACACAAATGATATTCATCCCTGTTGGGGTCTAAAGCTCTTCAGACGTTTATATTACATGATGATAAACCCAAACACCATCAGTTTCCCTTACATGTTAAAAACCTCCCATAGGGTCAAGTGGGGGCAGAACCCAACTAATTACACCAATCAGCTACAACATTAAAACCACTTATGTGCTGGAAGCAGAGAAATGGGAAACTGTAAAGATCTGGGCAACTTTGACAAGAGAAAAATTGTGATGGCTATCGGATCGGATCCAGATCGGCAAAACTTGACTCGAGTCTGACTTAAGTCGCAAATTTGAGACTTGCCTGATAGATATTAAAAAAAGACTCGACTTGACTTTGACTTGACATTCATGACTTGAGACTTGACTGAGACTTGAGTTAAATGATTCAGAGATGGGGGACTCAACTTGAGTCGAGTCAGACTTAAGTCGCAAATTTGAGACTTGAGACTTGCTTGACAAATATTAAAAAAAGACTCGACTTGACATTCGTGACTTGAAACTTGACTTGGACTTGAGTTAAATGATTCAGAGATGGGGGACTCGACTTGACTCGAGTCAGACTTAAGTCGCAAATTTGACACTTGAGACTTGCTTGACAAATATTAAAAAAGACTTGACTTGACATTCATGACTTGAGACTTGACTCGGACTTGAGTTAAATGATTCAGAGATGGGGGACTCGACTTGACTCGAGTCAGACTTAAGTCGCAAATTTGAGACTTGAGACTTGCTTGACAAATATTTAAAAAAGACTCGACTTGACGTTGACTTGACATTTATGACTTGAGACTTACTTGCGACTTGCACATGTGTGATTTACTCCCACCTCTGCTGCCAACCAAAAGAGGTCTAACCAGTAAAGAACAGCCGGTAAACCAGTGACAGGTCTTGTGGAGTCCAAGCCTCGATGAATCAGAGCTGTACAATATTAGGGAGGAGGTTTTAATCTTACAGCTGATTGATGTATATCAGCAACAGATGTTTATCTTTATAGACTCCTCATTTACAACTTGTTTTAAATTAATTTCTGTTGCCTGATTTAGCACCACTGGGTTATTATTACACCTAGTGGCCAGAAACAGGAACTACAAGCCCTAGTAGATGTCCACTGGGACCAAGACACACATGCTCACTCTGTTGATATTCACCAGAGGATTAGCAGGCAAGACAGCATCGCTTCGTTGGACGTGGAAGTTTAAAAATACTCTGTGGTCACCAAGATCATGTTTTATAGCAAATAATCAATAAATCTGATCATTTCTACAAACAAAGGAAGTGTGAGTTCATACAGTGTGTCTATGATGTACAGAACCAGATAAATGCTTGCAGACACCTTGTCACCCATCACAGGCTTGAAATTCTGGCTTTCTCTTTCAGTGTGTGATTGTTTTATGACGTAGGTTCAGGTCTTAATTGTGGAAATGTTGATTAAACCTTTCTTCACATATCCTAACTTTAGAAGTAGCACACAATCGGCCGTGATACAACGTCCCCGGAGAGGGGGGCCTTGTTCGGGGCCCAACAGTGGCAGCTTGGCAGTGCTGGGACTTGAACCCCGATCTTGGACCCAGAGCCTTAACCACTCGAGCCACCCTGCCCCAACCCTGGGAGTAATATTAGCGCTTGTGCTGTAAAACAAGGTGACTCTCAGCATCCTATCTATGGGTTATTCACTAGGTAAGCTGCATGTCACAGAAGCCAGCTGTCATCTTGTTTAAAGTGATGACATTATTAAAGTCACCCTGTGACACTGACATCCGTAGTGATGGCCTTAAGGAAGAGTTCTACAACATTGTGAAAGGTTGCTGTAGTTCAAAAGCCTTTAAAGAGTGCTGTAAGAACACACAGCACTTTTTTATTCACAGCTGGCAGAATATTTGTCTTCCTCTGGAACTGTAAATGATTGAGCAAGAATTCAACCTTGGAACTGAAAAGATCTGTAAATGGGGTTTGTTGCAGCTGTTTACAGCATTTTCTCTCTCTCTCTCTCTCTCTCTCTCTCTCTCTCTCTCTCTCTCTCTCTCTCTCTGTCTCTCTCTCTCTGTGTGTGTTTCTCTCTCTCTCTCTCTCTCTCTCTCTCTCTCTCTCTCTCTCTCTCTCTCT
The DNA here is from genome assembly GCF_022655615.1 of Tachysurus fulvidraco. Lineage (NCBI taxonomy): Eukaryota > Metazoa > Chordata > Actinopteri > Siluriformes > Bagridae > Tachysurus > Tachysurus fulvidraco. The sequence continues at coordinate 3,640,464 of NC_062534.1, forward strand.
CTCTCTCCCCTAGCCAAGATGAGCTGTGCTTCTTATTATATATGTATAATGTTTGTTGCAGCTGTTTACACCATTTTCTCTCTCTCTCTGTCTCTCTCTCTTTATCTCTGTCTGTCTGTCTGTCTGTCTGTCTCTCTCTCTCTCTCCCCTAGCCAAGATGAGCTGTGCTTCTTATTATATATGTATAATGTTTGTTGCAGCTGTTTACACCATTTTCTCTCTCTCTCTGTCTCTCTCTCTCTTTCTCTGTATCTCTCTCTGTCTGTCTGTCTGTCTGTCTGTCTCTCTCTCTGTCTCTCTCTCTCTGTGTGTGTCTCTCGCTCTGTGTCTATCTCTCTCTGTCTCTCTCTGTCTCTCTCTATCTCTGTCTGTCTGTCTGTCTGTCTGTCTCTCTCTCTCTCTCTCTCTCTCTCTCTCTCTCTCTCTCTCTCTCTCTCTCTCTCGCTCCCCTATCCAAGATGAGCTGTGCTTCTTATTATATATTATATATGTATAATGTCTAACCACATCCAACATGAACAAAAAAAGGAAAAAGTTAAAATCAAAACACAGAAATCTGCAAATCATTACAGAAGAACAAACAAAACAGCAAATTCCTTTAATGTTTTTCTTTATTAGATTTATAGGGTTTTTTTAAATTTGAGGATTCATTCATTCATTCATTCATTCATTCATTCATTCATTTTCTACCGCTTATCTGAACTTCTTGGGTCACGGGGAGCCTGTGTCTATCTCAGGTGTCATCGTGCATCGAGGCAGGATACACCCTGGACGGAGTTAATTTGAGGATTTGTAATTTATTTCTATTTCATTTCATATGCATACATACACACATACACACACACACACACACACACACAGATGATTTGGCCTGTGTTTAAACAAATTAAACATACATAATAGGGATTTCAGGTAAAGTTATGGATCACACCTCTGAACTGATTCCAATAATGTTGTGTTGTATTTTTTATTGTTGTTTTAAATCCTGTCACCTACAACAACACAACCAAATCCCATATAGGAGTCAGTGGACCCATGGCTGTGTTCCAGTACCCTTGTTAAGTGCCCTTATTAGTAAAATACTATTTTAAAGGCTGTTCAATACTTTGTGTACATGTGAATATTGTCAGATGTAGTCCAAGTGTCAAGGAGAAAACTTGTGGTATCGTGCGCAGTTTCTTGCGTTGGGTTTGTATTAGTGCTCTGAACAGTGTGATAATGTAGAGGTAACTGACTTGTGGTATGTTAGTAAGGAACGATAGAGGATAAAGATACAGCTTGTGCTGACATGCACTGTTTCCATTTCCTGACATTAATGCCATATCAGTGCCTTTCAAGTTGTTTCACAGAGAAGTGCAACTTTCCTAGAAAGCTCTATGTTCCCCATGACATTTCCTAACGCACAATACAATGACACATTCTCATGACTTTATTACTAACCACAGAGGGATGAGTACATCATGGCTTTATTCCAGATTTAGGGTCAGTTTTATTAACTAACTGATGTTGACGTTTACATTTGTGGTATTTTGCAGATGCTGTTATCCAGAGTGACGTACAAAAAGTTCCTTCATGCCTCAGCGGCAGCAGGGTTGTGGTCAGGAAATGAGAGAGAGAGAGACAGATAGAGAGACAGTCATACAGATAGAAAGACAGAGACAGATAGACAGACAGATAGAGACAGACAAACAGAGAGAGAGAGAGAGAGACAGACAGACAGACAGATAGCGACAGATAGATAGACAGACAGAGACAGATAGACAGACAGATAGAGACAGATAGACAGTGAGACATACAGATAGAAAGACAGATACAGACAGACAGATAGACAGACAGACAGAGACAGATAGACAGACAGACAGAGACAGATAGACAGACAGATAGAGACAGATAGACAGTGAGACATACAGATAGAAAGACAGATACAGACAGACAGATAGACAGACAGACAGAGACAGATAGACAGACAGACAGAGACAGATAGACAGACAGATAGACAGACAGATAGCCACAGATAGATAGACAGACAGAGACAGATAGACAGACAGAGACGGACAAACAGATAGATAGACAGATAGATAGATAGACAGATAGATAGACAGACAGAGACAGATAAACAGACAGATGGAGACAGACAAACAGATAGATAAACAGACAGATAAATAGACAGACAGACAGATAGATAGATAGATAGATAGATAGATAGATAGATAGATAGATAGATAGATAGATAGATGGATAGATCTGTTACACACTTATCCACTTATCTGTCTGTTTCTTTATTTGAAATTGATTCATTTCCTGTGGTGAAATTAACTGACAGAACAAGGAAGCGGAAGCGGAAGTTCCTTTACGTCATCACACCCCGTTCCACTCCCTATACAGCACACGGCTTTATCCGGACTGAACCATTGTGACTCTGTGTGTAAGGGGAATCTCTGAAAATGGTCACATTCTGCTTTTAATTCTTACTTTAATACGGAATCATGTCATGTCTAAACTAAACCTACTTTGTGTAGTCGTTTCTGTATTAAAGAGCCAGAGTTAAACCGTGTTTATATGTGTTTTATATAATAAAGCCGATCGACCACCGCCCCCCCGCGGGGTGAATGGGAGTGTCCGCAAATGCATGATGAAATAAGGGAGCAAATTGCCGGGTTGTTGCGCCGGTACTCACTGACGGACCCGGTTACACGGCAGGGTTCTTATTTACAGCAGTGTGTCTAGCTGAGGTATAATGTATCCGGTAAGGTGCTGCTCCTTGTTCATACAGAAGGATCTCAGAGCACTTTGTGTGTCATCTCTACGATCAGCTCTGAAACACACACACTGTTCTGCTCCAGTACCTGCTAGACGGTCCAGTGTGTCCTCTAACACACACTGTTCTGCTCCAGTACCTGCTGTGACCCGCTGTAGTGTGTCCAGAGTGTCCAGTGTGTCCAGTGTGTCCTCTAACACACACATCTGCTCCTCTCCATCACTACTACCAGGTGAGTGTTACACCATAATCACTCATTTATACTGAGTGTAACTCCATATAGAGATGATGATGATGATGATGATGAAGGTAGACTGTACTCGTGCCAAAGTGACTCACGGTAATAGAAATGATGGCGCGCGTCACCATTTTCTTCTGAGTCTTTCTGGTCACGTGATCTGTTGTAACGTCCTTCATTTAACTGGTTACGGCACTTTATTTATGAACTCAGTGCTGCTTATATCTGTCTGTCTATCTACATGTCTCTATCTGTCTCTCTGTCTGTCTGTCTATATGTCTATCTACATGTCTGTCTGTCTATCTATCTGTCTGCATATCAGCCTTACTCTGTGTGTGTGTGTGTGAGGGCGGGAGAGATGGAGGGAGATGGAAGGAGATATTGAGGTAGAGAGATGGAGGGTGAGAGGGGGTAGAGAGGTGGAGGGTGTGATTGAGGTAGAGAGATTGAGGGGGGGTGGAGGTAGAGAGATGGAAGGGGAGGGGGGAGAGAGAGAGACACAGTGTGTGTGTGCATGTGTGTGTGTGTGTGTGAGTGAAAGAATGTTTCTATGAACATTGTGTTTAATATATTTCACTAGATTCCCTGTATAATGTTTGTGTTTAAACCCAGGTCACGTTTACAGAGTGAGTTCTGTGTCCTTCTCTGTATGTAATATGAGCTGTGTTTCTGCAGCCAAGACGAGTTTAGCATGAAGGTGTAGAACATGCAGTCTGAAGCCACAACCTTTAACCTTTGGCCTAGAAGTTCCTGAACACTGAGGAGTGTAAACTCCTTTATCTGTGTGTGGTTATGACTCTACGTCATCTCCTTCTGTGTTCTTTATTAAAGTGTCACCACACTGAGATTATAGTAACCTCAGAGTGCACACACAAACACACACACATACAGCTGAGAGACACAGTGGACACACACACAGGTCAGACACAGTGGTTACACACACACACACAGCACAGGGACACACACAGGTCAGAGACACAGTGGTTACACACACACACAGGTCAGAGACACAGTGGTTACACATACAAACAGGTCAGAGACACAGTGGATACACACACAAACAGCACAGTGGATACATACACACACACTGTTTACTGGTCAGTGAAAATACAGCAGGTGGAAGGTGAAAGTGAAAAGGTTGCAGAAACAAACAGATCAATAGTAAGCGAGTGAATCATCACCTTAGAATCCACTAAGTGCAAAGGTTAACGTGTCGGTCCTCAGAATGTTGTGAAACATTACCGGGGTTTGTCTTTTCTGTGTAAACACACAAACACGTTATGTAACAATCACATGAACGGTCAGAAGGCATTGATTCAATTCCAGATTTATATTAACGGTACTTACAATATCGTCTCCATAGCAACAACTCCTTTTACAAGGACCTGAGTGAAAGCAGTCTCGTGTAAATAAGTGCGTGTAAATATTGCAATGACAGATTTCTGTCAGTAGGAAGGAGTCTCCAGTGTACCGTAGGAGGTAAAGCTGGGTTTAGACGAGCCCCCCACCCCCACCCCACACACACACACACACTTCCCTAATCTTGTGTTGATGAGCCATACAGTGTTCGTCGTATTTCTTACTGAGTCACGAGGTCGTTAAGTAGAGTCTTTTTACTTCTTTTATCTCTCTCTCTTACACACACACACACTCAGAAAGACACTCTAGTGGACATCTTAACTGAGTACTGTGTGTGTGTGTGTTGCAGTGTGTCAGATGGGCAGCAGCAGCAGTGTCCGGCTCTTCAGTTCTCTGGCGCAGTCCCTGAGCAGCGCACCTCTGGAGGCCACACACACGCACGCTGACGAGTGTGACTTGGAGCAGGTCGACCCAGAGACCCTCCTGCGCGAGTGTGAGGAGGTTCTGCGGACGCGACCACCGCGGCCACATCGGGACTTCACGAGGACCAGAGCCAGCGCCAAACACAACCCGCAGATCCGAGTCATGCAGTGGAACATTCTAGCACAAGGTAGAGTACCGTTAACTCTGAGTACTGTCACTTTTACGAGTGAAATTTAAATGCGACTAAATCGATACAGATGGAGATAATAACATCTTTAGTATGTAGAGTTTTAATTTGCTTTATGCGTCTGATTTGTTCGTCCTGCAGCTTTGGGTGAAGGCAAGGACGGCTTTGTGCGCTGCCCCATGGAGGCATTAAACTGGGCTGAGAGGAAGTACCTGATCCTGGAGGAGATCCTGACCTACAGACCAGACATTGTGTGTCTGCAGGAGGTGGACCACTACTACGACACCTTTCAGCCTGTGATGTCCAGCCTGGGCTACCAGGGCAGCTTCTGCCCCAAGCCGTGCTCTCCGTGCCTGGACGTGCGTGGCAACAACGGCCCCGACGGCTGCGCCCTGTTCTTCAACCGTGAGCGTTTCCGTTTGCTCGACGTCAGTCACCTGCGTCTCTCAGCCATGGCGATCAAGACCAACCAGGTGGCCGTCATGGCGACGTTACAGTGCCAGGTCACGGGGCGAGTCTTCTGCGTCGCTGTAACGCACCTGAAAGCGAGGAGTGGCTGGGAGACTCTCCGTGGAGCCCAGGGTGCTAATCTTCTCCAGCAGCTGAAGGCCATATTGAGCACGCAGCAGGAAGCCGTTCCTTTGTTTGTGTGCGGAGATTTTAACGCCGAGCCAGACGAGGAGGTGTACCGCCGCTTTCTGGACTCTCCGCTCGGCCTCGATAGCGCATACAGGACACTGAGCGCCGACGGCAGCACCGAGCCGTCCTACACCACCTGGAAAATCCGTCCGAGCGGAGAGAGCCGATCGACACTCGACTACGTGTGGTACTCGCGCCACGGCTTCAGCGTGGATGCCGTTCTGAGCATGCCCAGTGAAGAGCAGATCGGCCCGGACCGCCTACCCTCGTACCACTACCCATCCGATCATCTCTCGCTCATCTGTGACTTCAGCTTCATCCAGGATCCACACAGGCTCATGTAACCACATCAAACCGTCACCATGACAACTTTGAACATTCCTAAAATGTTTTTCTGACCTACTGATACAAGAAGGTGCTCACCAAGTACCTCAACCCACACAAGTACCACAAAGACTCCTAGTCGATTCAAACGGACTGGCTCGGCATCTTCATTTCGTTGCTTTAACAGAATGCCGATGAATTTATCCTTAACTGGTCAGAAAAAAAAGAATGTATTATTTTATTCACTCGTTTTATTCTTTAAACGAGTTGTAAAAATAAATAACGATTATTTAATTTATTAAACAGCAAAATATTTATTGCACCCTTCAAATCGCACGAGTATCGTTCTGTTCCTACCCAAGAGCCACAAACTTGACACCTGAGCCTGCACTCACTATTAAAACTATTTATAACACATACCGGTGGTGTTCTTGAATCTGATTGGTCAGCTGTTTTTAATCATTTTCTCCCAACTTTCTACTACATCCATAATTATCCACACTTTCTTATTTTTATGGAAGAACGTTATCTTTAACACGGTCAGTGCAGCTGCTCTGCAAACACCGGGACACGATACGGAACGGAGATAACGCGGGGCTGCTCCGGATTCACACGGCGTCCTTCCGAATAAAACTAAACGGTCCGTTAAAGTTGCACGATCGTAACTAGCGCTTAAAATCATCCAAAGGAGAACTAAATCGAGCTGGAAAAACGCCGTCACCGTTACTGTACGTTTCTATCCGTGTGATTTGTTCCATCATCATCATCTCACACACACACACACACACACGTATGTTTACATTTAAGTTCATTATGTTAGAGAAGTGTCAGTCGGTTGGGTTTACTTACTGAACCCTGCGAGTTAAATACGGTCGACATAAAGACAGACATCTGAGACGGTGTGGCTCGGAGTGAGAAAATAGCCGAACATGAAACCTTTCCAGCTTCGAGTCCCCAGATGTACCGAGCGCTAAAGAGCGTGACCCGGCGTGCGGTTCTGTTCCTGTCCGTCAACGTTTCCACAGAGAAAACCTAGTGACTTTCTACAAAGTTACAAGAAGGAAAAAAGTCTCACGTTATCTCTAACTTAGGATTTTCGATCGATTCAAACAATCGATCGATTGATTAAAAGAATAAAGAGTAAGACCAGGAGAATAAGAGGCCAGTTTGTTTTGCATAATTATGTCCTGTATATTTAAATCTACTTGGATACAAGCTTGTATAGGAGTACAACAAAATATATGCTTCAAATATTGAACATTCGTTAAACTTCAGTCCAAATAGAGACACACACACACTTTTCTCTCCCTTTTTTTGTACACAATCGTAAATAAGACAAAGACATGTGAATAACAGGTATGATGGAGATAAATGCAAAAAAAAATATGGAATATATAGAAAGTGAAATATTAAGGTCTACAAAGTTTTAAGATGCTTTTTAGGTATTTAAAAAAAACAAAAACAAACAAACAAAACACTGCCTGATACAAAATATCAAAAAGTTTATATTTCATATTTACACTGGGGAAAGTTAAACAAAAAAAAAAAAACCTGAAGCTTCTTTACATTTTGTTCACTACGAGTATGGAGTCAGTATATATACAGCATCCTTTTCACGCCCGTTGTATCTGTCGGGAAACGTTTCTTTCCCTCGCTGTGTTTTGGCCAGAGAGTCTCTGTCCTTAGCACCGGTTACAGTGCGGTGCCAGAACCTCGCGACTCCGGTGGTCTGTCTCAGAAATGTCCGGCTTCGTCTCGGCTGCTTGGTCTCTAAGCAGGTTTTTTTTTCTGTCATAGTGTTGGGACGTGAAAGTGAAGGGTTGGATTAGCTTTAGCGCCATCGTCGAGTCTTTGTGAGCGCTGCTGCTGTTCTAAAAGCAAAATCGCTGTGGTTTGTATCTTGGGATTGATACGAAAGCTGCAGGTTGTTGTGTTTGAGTGAACAGAGTGTCAGCTTTGTGTGGTGGCCTGGTCTGCGTGGACGCTTCTGTCCAGATGATCCAGCTTAATGATCTTGATGTCCTGTGTGTTTAGCGCCTGCTCTGCTGGCACTGTGATGGTGGTGGTGGGGTTGTTGGCGGAGGAAGGCATGGCGAGCTGAAGCACCTGGGTCCCTGTGAGCGGTGCGAGGGTACGCAGCGTGATGGGCGTGCCTGCTTTGGTTGCGGTATTGGCGGGAAGCGTGATGAGCTGCAGGGTGATCCGTTCGCCGTTCTGCCCCTGTGTGGGCATCAGCAACATTTTACCTCCGCTGTTCCCCCCACCCAGTACGCTGCCCGCCGTCAGGACTGGAGAGGAGCTCGTGGGAGAGTTCAGGGTCACCGTGGAGATCTTTTGACCCTGGGGTGTTGTCATGACAACTGGTACCTGCATGGCCAGCCTCACAGTCCTGGGAGAGGGAGAGAGAGAGAGAGACAGAGAAAGTGTGAGTGTTTGTATTAGATCACAGAAAATAAATGAGTGGGACAGAGAAAGAACTAAAGAAAGGGGCAGAGAGGGACATGTGTAAGCTAAGGGGCAGAGAGGTAGATGCGTATGCTAAGGGGCAGAGAGGGACATGTGTAAGCTAAGGGGCAGAGAGGGACATGTGTAAGCTAAGGGGCAGAGAGGGACATGTGTAAGCTAAGGGGCAGAGAGGGACATGTGTAAGCTAAGGGGCAGAGAGGGACATGTGTAAGCTAAGGGGCAGAGAGGGACATGTGTAAGCTAAGGGGCAGAGAGGGACATGTGTAAGCTAAGGGGCAGAGAGGGACATGTGTAAGCTAAGGGGCAGAGAGGGACATGTGTAAGCTAAGGGGCAGAGAGGGACATGTGTAAGCTAAGGGGCAGAGAGGGACATGTGTAAGCTAAGGGGCAGAGAGGGACATGTGTAAGCTAAGGGGCAGAGAGGGACATGTGTAAGCTAAGGGGCAGAGAGGGACATGTGTAAGCTAAGGGGCAGAGAGGGACATGTGTAAGCTAAGAAGGCGTGAAAGTTTATCTGAAATATTAACATGCTTCACATCAGTCATGTCACCTGCCTCCTGTCTTACCTGGGGCCCGTTGTCGTAGCGACCGCAGCTTGTTGCATGGACACGAGTCCTTCAGGTCCTGAGGCGATGCTGATGATGGGTGCTGAGGATGAAACTGGAGAAAACCTCTCTTTCCTCCGCCTGGGCGTGTCGGCCGCGGTGGGACTCTGCTCTTTGCTCTTATCCATTCCGTCCTCCATGTCGTCATCGATGAACACGATATCTTTGGGCATCTCTTTGAACTGGTACACCAGTCTCTGCCCTTCCACCTTGGACAGAATTCCTCGCTGGTAGTAATACCTAAACTCACGTACACGCACGTCATTAATAACAAAAACTCTGTTCTTAAGCAGCACGTTCTGAAGCCATTTCTGTGCTCTTACCTGAGCGCTCTACCCATAGTCTCGTAGTTCATGTCCGGTTTGTTCTTATGTTTGCCCCACAGCTTGGACACGGCTTTAGAGTCCACCAGCTTAAAGATGCCCTTCTCCTTTTCTGTCCATTTGATGTACTTAGGACAGGTTTCTTTATCCTGAAGGAGATCCAGTAGAAACTCCCATAGGTACGTGGTGGTGCCTGTAAACCACGTTACACACAAACATAAAACAGACTGCACATTAACACCATCTCCTGAACACGGTCCTGCGTACAACACGGATGTCAGTAGTAACAGTGCCTCCTTATGGACAACGTGATCAGTGGATCATAAACACTAAATACACTAAATTTTAAAATCTTTTGTCTAAAGTTTTTCCAAACTCTACCTTCATACTAACGAGCAATAGGAACAGATTTTCCATGATTTGTTTCCTTAAATTAGGGGGCACGGTGGCATGACTGATGTGGTTAGCACGTTTGCCTCACACCTCCAGGGTTGGGGGTTCGATTCCCGTCTCCAACTTGTGTGTGTGGAGTTTCCATGGTCTCCCTGTGCCTCGGGGGTTTCCTCTGGGTACTCCAGTTTCCTCCCCCGGTCCAAAGACATGCATGGTAGGTTGATTGGCATCTCTGGAAAATTGTCCGTAGTGTGTGAGTGAATGAGAGTGTGTGTGTGTGTGCCCTGTGATGGGTCGGCACTCCATCCAGGGTGTATCCTGCCTTGATGCCCGATGATGCCTGAGATAGGCACAGGCTCCCCGTGACCCGAGAAATTCAGATAAGCGGT
>NC_062534.1:3655567-3688067 GCF_022655615.1 Tachysurus fulvidraco
GCCGTCGATTACCACCACAGAGGTCATGACTCATTCCTCTGTGCCACAGTCCAGTAGGTCCAGTCCACTTACCCAGCAAACCTAACAGGTCGACAGAGATTTGTTAAAACGCATGTTAATCAGTTTGAGCGACTTCGAAAAAACAGTCTAGTCATCTGATTTCAAACAAAATTTAAAACTCCTTTTTTTAATTTAATGTTAATATTTTGTATTAAAATATGAACTCCATACTGTGACTCATGGCCAGTGTTTACATAAAATGGGAACTTTTTAGAGCCAGTATGCTGTGGTGTTTAGCGTGTGTGTGTGTGTGTGTGTGTGTGTGTGTGTGTGTGTGTGTGTGTGTGTGTGTGTGTAAAATAAGGGGAGAGAAGGACACAGCTAGGTGGGGCAGAAAACAGGGCTCTGACTCATGTATTAAGTTAAAAAGGCATGTGGGCCGTTCATGTTGGACACGGGACGTTAAACCTTTCTGGGTTGACAGTGTTGGTCGTGTAAACGGCTAACACTGATTCTCACAGCTTCACTTGCTCCTCGAAAACAAGTGGGAAAATATTTATCCCCGAAGGCATGTCTGTAAACGTGTTTTATTTTTTTATTGATTTAAAGAGTCATCTTTCCAAATTATAAGTGGCACCAAATCCACCGTTTCATCTGGCTCATTTTTTACCGCGCATTAACAAGGGTTGCTATAGCGACGATGCCGTAACCTAGTAAGCTAGACATAAACATTAAATTTTCCCCCGCAGACTGTATTTTTCCATAAGAGCAACATCCAGGCCCGGTCCTGAGTGTATTCAGCACAGACAAGGACAGGAGTCTGGTCACATTTATCTTCCTCCAGCTGTAAGGGGAAGTTAAAAATTGTTGTGCGACAAAATCTGACAAGGTCACGATTCAGGAAATGGGATTTTAATTTTAATATCAGATTTCAAAGTACATATAAGCAATGAGTCTTAAAAGAATGATGACAAAAACAGGGATTTCAGGTATGTTTCCAATTCAAATCATTTGTTTGTTTTCCCTGGTGAATGCAGATCCAATCCCACACTGAGTCTCTCACACACACATTTTATTGGTGCAGATGAGGGTCATGTTTCAGTGATTAGATCCTGAATAACCCTGAAACAGGAAGTGAACCAACCTTGCCATGTTTTTGTTGCTGATGATGTTTTTCTGTCTCAGCTATAAAAAATTAAAAAAAAAAAAAAAAAAACGTGACTAAAGAACAAACAGGGGATCTAATGAAAATGCTTCAAACTAAAAAATTCTAGATTTATCTAGTAATATACTAAGTGAACTTCTGTGTTGTCCGTGCTTAGAGAATATTAAACTCCGATATAACTATTTAACTTTTTCCACCCACAGTTCATGTCATTGTTATGTGCAGTGAGAAAACAAAACAAACCAATCAAACATACGGGGTGGATGCGGCAGCGCGGTGGTTACGGTGGTCTGATAAACATAAGGTTGTGAGCTTGAATCCAAGGTTCACTGCTGGGCCCTTAAGCAAGGCTCTCAACCCTCAATTGCTTCGTTGTATACAAAAAATCTGCCATATGTCATAAATGTAAAAGTATAAATTTCACTATAAATCAAACATTGGATAAAAAGGTGTGAAAGGACCTTCTCAGAAAGGTCTGATGAAGGCAGAGAACCTGGATAAAAAGCACATGGACTTAAACTCAACAAAGGCACTTCAGGATCAAACCAGGAACCCTGGAGCTGTGATGAGGCAACAGCACGCTCCTTTGTGCCACAGAATAAAAAAGCCAAAATATATATTTTTTCTCCCTCCAGAATATAAGCGTGTGTGTGTGTGTGTGTGTGTGTGTCCACAGAGCAGCATGAATACAATGTGCAGAAAAAAGAGGAAGAGATACGTTTCCTCTCAGTCCAGTCACACAGGAAGCACTCGTGTTTTCAGCCCAAACTCTGAATCTTTTATAACATTAAACCTAGCAAAAACTCCCTCTCACTTCACCCAACACTTAATTTGGAGTATTTACATCCAAATATAAATAAGCACAATTAAACCACACAAAGAGGAACAGATGGATCGGGTGACTGAGCTTTTTGTTTGTGTGTGTGTGTGTGTGTGTGTGTGTTCACATATCGATCTCTGAGATGCGCGTCTAACAGACTTACGAGGAAGTGAAAAGATAAAAAGGGTGGAGACATACGAGTCGAGAGGTGGGGAAGGAGGGAAACATATTTCAACTTCATTTCCTGCCCTACTTGATTATGCAATCTTTGTTTTGTCCTGGATCAAAAACTGGCCTGATTCCACAATTTCCTGAAATCGGCCCTGAAAAACACGACCACTTACAAAGTTTAAGGAATAAGAATGCTAATGCTAATACGTATTTTTAGCATGACTGTGTTTTATTTAAGAAGCATGATTTTTTGCAATTAGACTAATAGTTGTACGTTATAAAAAAACATAAATGAACCCCTGGGGTTCATGAAGCACAGCCAGAGCATCTTTAAATATTTTCAATTATATTTATTTTATTATATTATAGTTCCATCAGTAGAAATTAGTTCACTGGCATGATATATTGTAAAAATACAAATATTGAGCCACAATTATCCATCTTTTGAAGTAACGTGTAAAGTTGCGTGTATATACGTCAGTAAACTAGATTTAGCTGTTCTCATAAAGCTCATTTGCATATGCCGACGCCCACAAAACTCCAAAAAAGGTGAAGTGCACAGACAGCTATGGGCACAAAAAATAAACAATCAGGGTAAAGTCAGAAAAAGAAAGAAGTTATTTCGATTCTCTTCAAAATTCAATTGTAAATAAGCAAGTTATTAACTGAGCAATTTGTTTACGACTCTGCACAGACAAACCGTATATAAGTCCTTATACACATATATACGTTTTATTTGTCTTAATTCATTTGTTTGTCATTGTTCGCTTTCTTAATAGTTTTAAATCCCATAATTAACGTCAAACAATCTTGACCTAGCGAGAATTAGCATGAGGATGTGACTCTAAAGCTTCTTCTTTAAATCTTTTCAGAGGAAGCTAAACTCTGTACAACAAATAAAAAGCTAAAAACTCTTGAGTACGTTCCAGATATAAAACATTGCATTAATCCGTGCAAATTCTATTCTATTCTATTTTTTCTTCTTCTTCTACAAATATTGCGATGCCCTCGAGAGTGAGCAGCAAAAATACAAACCTTCTGACGAATTTAAAGAACTGAACACGTTTAATATAAAGACATGAGAGAAAATAGAACATTTATGTAATTTTTCACACGTACATCCATTTGTATGGATACGTGACGCTCATTGTTTAATTTAGCTAAAAGCCATTTTTTTGTTTCTGGTAGTATAGTTTAATTTGTATTTTGTATGTGAAGTGTTTTATTTATTTATTTTAATTTCTTTGTTTTTGGTAGACTAGTTTAATTTGTATTTTGTATGCAAAGTGTTTTATTTACTTATTCATTTATTTAATTTCTTTGTTTCTGGTAGACTAGTTTAATTTGTATTTTGTATGCAAAGTGCTTTATTTATTTATTTATTTTGTTTTTGGTAGACTAGTTTAATTTGTATTTTGTATGTAAAGTGTTTTATTTTATTTTTTTAAGTTTACTATAAATCACTTAGAGAGTGTTTATACGACCTCTGTGCAGGATTATTGACAAACCACTTTTTTTGTATTTTCTTTTTAACATTATTGTTATTGTAACTGTATTAAAACGAGCAGTAGCGATCAGCCCGTACAGATGACATTAGCTGAACAGTGACAGCTCTGTGAAGCGGCTAACAAACAAACAAACAAACATCATCGCTATCTGTATCGCGGTGAAACCGTACAAATGTTTTTACACGACTTCCAAAATCACTCTTTCTAATAAATGCCTACAAAACAAACATCTAGGAGTTTTACTTACGACGAATTGGTGAGAAAGGAACGTTGCACGATCGGTATGAAAATCGAACTAAGCAGCTAGCATAAAACAGTTGTTAGCAGGCCAGCGGCTAGCGCTTAGCAGCTAAGCTACCCTTAATACACTGCTGTCAGTTCGGTAGCTTTAGCGACAACATGCAGCTGTTTAACACTAAAGGACTTGTTTATTTTCTCTCTCTCTCTCTCTCTCTCTCTCTCTCTCTCTCTCTCACACACTCACACACTTGATGTTCTCACCTGTTTTCACGCCTTATCCCACGACCCCTTTATTATTGTAGTACTTGTTCCAGTTGTAAATATTCCGCAAGCTTCCACAGTAACGTCCAGCTAACCGCTAATCTGTTAGCATTAGCTCACTGCGACCGGATTGTAGATAAAAGTTTACACTGGTCACGGATTTAACATGAACAACGCTAGAAAAGCAGCCGCACAGATCCGTTAGAGTTCCAGAAGGACGCGGTGCTCAGTTCGGCTGTTTGTTTGTTTGTTTGTTTGTTTGTTTATCTCCGATTTGTTTCTCTCTCTGAAGTGAAGTGAAGCTTCTCTGAGCCGCAAACACCGCGCTTGGCGTCACCGGGACACGTGACGTCATCTCACACGCACGTGACGGCATCAGGGGAAATGTATACAACTAGTATAAACGAGTAATAAATATTAAAGGCACTATATTATACTACAGATGTAAACCTCTAACTTCTGCTATGATATGATTCATTTCTTATTCCTAAGTCAGCGAGTCGATACTTGATGATACATTTGAATTTGCTATATGATTCATTTTCTATTCCTAAGGCAGCGAGTCGATACTTGATGAATCAACTGAATCATTATATTACGTTATATTATATTATATTATATTATATTATATTAACATATAATAAACACTGAGGCACACATCAACACAACATACCCCTCAAACTTGAAAAAAAAAAAAAAAAGATTAACACTGAATATGTTTTGGCCATGACAGATTTTTATTATTGCTGAAATATTTATAAAATCTCATATCCATATTCAGAATAACTCTTTGGTAATTGAGTAACGCATACATGTAGCCTGATAGCCACATAGTTAGCCAGACTTCTGTGTAAAAAAGTGTATTGTTTTTCACAAAACTGAGTTTCACATTTACGGAAAATATAAGCTTAGTTGATTCTATAAAAAAATACAAAAACGGACTGTCACAGATTCATACGTTCATGAAGAACAGAGAATAGCTGTTTTTTAGAGGTTTTATAGAGGTTTTCTATTTAAGATAAACTTGGACCAAAGGAAAACTCCACCCTGAACCCTAATAATTGTGATCTTCAACAGCGACCAAGAATTTTATTTTATAATAAGGCACCGAATCAACTTTTTCACCTAGGTGTTGGTCCATTTCCACATGATAGTTTCCTGTGATAAATACAATAACAAATGTTTAGCCACTGATAGTGGTAGCAATGGGAATTTCAGAGAGTAATATAGAAATTCAGCTTTAAAGTTTATGCTAATGCTCGTCATTTTGTTTACCGATAACTAGCCAAGATACCACCATATTCACTCGACATACACTCGACATTATATTTAATAAGTTTTAGGGTGGAGGTTTCCTTTGATGTGAGGTAGAAACAAGTCGTTATTACACCACTCCTGGTAAGGATCAGTGTTCAAGTCTAGCAAAGCTCAAAAATATCCTTAATACTATAAAAGCTGAGTTTCATCAAAAATCAGAGCCAGGACTAAGGAAAATATTTGATATAAAGCTATCTGCCAAAGATATACTGTACATGTGAAAGTTATACACATACCCATGGCTTGGCTTGAAACCAAGTGACCATGGCAACAGATAGCCTCGATGAGATTGAGGTAGAAAAATAAACAATGTGAATAATACAGTGAATTGGTAAAGATATAAACTTGCAACATGAAATAACTAATGAAATAACAGATAAGAGAATAAATAACCAGACGTATTTCTACCGTCCACTGCATCACAGGGAGTCCTCCGAGATCTGGGTTGAAATCCTGTGCTGTGTTGTAAAGCTTGTGTCTTGTAAGTAGTGAATGTCTAGAATATTGTATGTCTAGTAAATGTGTTTTTGTAACAGCACATGAAATGGTGTGTGTGTGAGTAAACAATGCAATGTTGTATCATGTGAAGAGGTTTAAGTGGTTCTGTCAGGGCCAAATCCATGCAGGTGAATCCATCCGAACTCCGTAAGATCAGATCCGATCCATAAGATCTGAGTGGCAAATGGGGGTCAAAATGGAGAGAGGCACAACAGAGACAAACAGAAAGAGAGACAGAGAGAGAGACAGACAGACAAAGAGAGAGAGAGAGAGAGAGAGAGTGAGTGAGAGAGAGTAAGAGTTATGTTTAACTGGTAACATACTGAATTTTAGGTTGCCACATCTACATAATACACCATTACGGTACACCAGTTTTGATTAGATGGGAAAAGGCACCAGAGTAGGGTGTACATATTTATCACTCTATACAGAAAAAAATGATTAAAAAACAATAAGCTATTACCTGTTTAAACCACATCAGAGCATCTTAAGCGGGTGACGCTTGACCTGTTAGGGGAGAAATTAATTTATCATCAGACTTCTGACTCACACCTTGTTTTAATTGTTGGAATGATGAAGTGAATGAGAGCATTGTGATGATAAAGCTGATTACCCGTTACTGGTTCTGCTGGCTCGTCCTTCTCTGGAGCTGGGACGATCCTGGCACTCGTGGGGGAAACTCCTAAAACCTTAACTTTCTTGTCTGTTTTGGGGGCTCCCTCCAACATGACTACCACATATTCATGCACAGGTTCCTCCAGAACAGCAGGAGGTGCTGTAGTTTCAGCTGATGTTGTCACCTCTGCCACCACCTGAACTTCTTTGGAGAGCTCATCCTTAATTTCTGCCCCAACCAGACTCATTGCATCTTTAGCAGGACTTTCTGCAACCACCTCTGAACTTTCTGTGACCACTGTGACCTCAGTAGCTTCTGGGACAACTGGAGATTCTGAAGACATTACTACAATCTCTGTTAGTAAAGGGTCTGGTGCTTGTTCTGTTGCTGCTGGGGCAGCTGATGGAGCTTCCTCTGCAACTAGTACCTCCTCAAAAATTGGGGCAACAGGGGCTTCCTCTACTGCTCCGGCAACTGACGCTTCCTCAACTATTGGAGCATCATCAGGTTCCTCTACTGCTGCAGAAACTGGTACCTCCACAACTCCTGAAGTAACAGCAGATTCCTCAATTGCAGATGTAACCGGTACCTCCTCAACTACTGGGGCAACAGCAGCTTCCTCAACTGCAGAGGCAACTGGCTCATTTTCAAGTACTGAGGCAACACCAGCTTCCTCTACTACTGGTGTAACTGGTACCTCCTCAAGTACCGGTGCTTCTTCAGCAACAAGCACTACAGGGGCTTCCGTTGGATTTTCTAGATCAACTTCAACCATAGTCTCTTTGACTGGAACCACCACTGGCATTTCCACTGGCACCACCAGCAGATCCTGGCTCACTGTAAAACAAAATGACATGCTGAGTTTATGCTGTTTCACACCAAACAGTGTGAAATCTTGTATCCAACAGATTCATTTGGGCCTTTGTTCTATTGTTCATTTTGAAAACTCTATAAGGAAACATAATACCGATTTCTTCTAAAGTACCAGCTATCGTGTTTGTAAAAGTGAATATAACTCCTGTAGTTGCTTGTTAGATAAACCTATAGCTGGGTAACAATTAAAAGAACTAAAAAAAAAACAAAAAAGAAAACAATATTAAAGGTGGGGTCTCCGTTGTTTGAAAGCCAATGTTGACATTTGAAATCGCCAAAACAAACACGCCTGGGTCCCACCCCTGTATTGATAGCTCCGCCCCACACATACACCAGACAAGTATAACCCAAGTATAACCCAGGCAAGTATTATGGCAGAACCTGTTGGGGCAGCTGACCGAGGGGGTATTTTTCATCAATAAATAAACTCACTGAGTAACACTATGGTAATACAGATGTGTTTTTGTAGTACTGTGTGTTGTACCGTGAAAGGTTTAGCTCCGTTTCACGCAGAAGACATTCAGTTCTCTCCAGCGCTGGGAAGCTGATCCTATATTAACACGTCCTACTTCTTGCCTTATCGTAAACCTTTCTTCGCTTCCTTTCTTTGTTTTTATCCACCATGTCGATGTTAATACCGCTTTCTGCTAATGTCACACATGCGCACTGAACACTCTCTCCGCCCATATTGACAAGACACGCCCCTTTCTACTCATTGGCTACACGTTTGTTTTGTTTTTGTTTTGTTTGGCGGACCGACGCAGTTTTATGAAGCATTTGTCAAACATCGGAGACCCCACCTTTAATTGTCTCAAGTAAGGTTTTGGGCCACCACAAGCTGCCATAGCTTCAGTGTCTCTTGGCAATGACTTTAGCTCGTCATAAAAAGGACTATGTAACACCACTTTTTTTTCTTTTCATTAATTTGTCTCCTGTTGTCAAATTAGCAAAAGTAAAATACTTTCATTCTAGTATATAATTTTGACAGATCAAAATGCAAATCAAAATAACGATGTGATAAATTAACATAGATGCTATTTCTGTTAGCAACATAGAGGAAAAATATTCAACGGATGGATATATTGTATGTGGATTCTATGTAGTGTATAAGATGGAATGAAATCATTTAATGACTCCAGAGCAGCTGTGAATACATAAACACCTTCACACCTGTTGCTCCTACAATTAATGACATTTACTTACGTTCCTGACCAGAGATGGGGGACTCGAGTCATATGACTTGACTCGAGTCAGACTTAAGTCACCAATTTGAGACTTGCTTGACAAATATTAAAAAAAGACTCGACATTCATGAATTGACTCGTACTTGAGTTAAATGATTCAGAGATGGGGACTCGACCTGACTCGAGTCAGACTTAAGTCGCAAATTTGAGACTTGAGACTTGCTTGACAAATATTAAAAAAGACTCATCTTGACTTTGACTTGACATTCATGACTTGAGACTTGACTCGGAATTGAGTTGAATGACTCAGAGATGGGGACTTGACTCGAGTCAGACTTAAGTTGCAAATTTGAGACTTGAGACTTGCTTGACAAATATTAAAAAAGACTCGTCTTGACATTCATGACTTGAGACTTGACTCGGACTTGAGTTAAATGACTCAGAGATGGGGACTCGACTCGAGTCAGACTTAAGTTGCAAATTTGAGACTTGAGACTTGCTTGACAAATATTTAAAAAAAAGACTTGACTTGGACTTGAGTTAAATGACTCAGAGATGGGGACTCGACCTGACTCGAGTCAGACTTAAGTCACAAATTTGAGACTTGAGACTTGCTTGACAAATATTAAAAAAGACTCGACTTGACATTCATGACTTGAGACTTACATGTGACTTACTCCCACCTCTGTCGACTAGGCTAACGACCTTTCATATACGTCTATAGTACTAAGCCTAAACTATCCAAGGAGCAGTTTAGACACAGCAGAGGGAAAAAGTTAAATGATTATTCATGTTACTTAAATGCACACAAACAGCTTAAAGATTCCCTCAAGCGTACAAATCATGAAATTATATTGTAATACGTCATGAAATATATAACAACATATCAGACTTCACTGCCAAATATCACTAAGAAATGCACACACCATTGAGGACAAAGCTCCAAACATACAACATATAATCTCCATCTTCACAAACTTATATGGATTCCCTTACAAAAATTTGGCTTCAGAAATAAACACAAAACATAGTGTAGAGTTAGGAACATTTTATTAATCTTTTGAATTCCCCTGACCAATCTGAGTACAGGACTCTACCAGTACGGAAAACAGAAATACTTTGGCTTGATGTTAATTTTATGAGTTGCATACAATTTTTTCACAGTGTAATATTACAGGTTGTGTATATGCACATTCACACAGAAGAAAAAAAAAAAAAAAAACACCACCACACAAATCACACACACAGCCTTGTATGGCTTATACGAGCAAAAGGTTCGATTTTATGCAGTTTTATTTTCACAGTATGACATAGACGTGTACGACCGAGTGATATCTGGCAGAAAAGCTCTAATATATTAGACAGAGATTGACGATACGAGACCAAAGACGATACGACAACCGTAAAAGTGCGTGTAGAAAGTGTACTGTTTTGCATGCATTTAATGAGAAGTGAAGGTTAAAAGGTTAGCATTAGGATCAGGTTTAGGATCAAGTTTAAGCGAGCGTCAGTGGAGAAGGAGAAATGGCAAAGAGACAAAGTACAGCCGAGGATAAGGCACGGTTGAGGAGAGAAAGTCTGCTGGCTAGATTTTTTTTTTTTGGTCACGTTTCACAGGAAGCACGAAGTCCACAGTGGTTTCAAAGGTTCCTGATATTAGCATACATTGCTATTTAGAGGTATTGTGCATGATGTGGTTTAAAAAGATAGAAAGAAACATAGGTACCTGAAGTTCTGAACAATAAGTATAAAGAAAAATATTGATTTCTTTTTGTGTAAGGAATATTTCCAGCATATTTCGAGATCGTCAAGTGAAATAAACACGACACTAAAGAGACGTAAACGTAAAGAGAAACTCCACCCACTCTCAAACACACTGGATAAATGATAGGATTCATTTTTCGATAAAGAATCATTTCCTACTGACGTTCAGCATCACGTTAATAAGAAAACCGGTAACAGAATTCACGGATACGGTGCGAATACTGGACTCGAAGTCCCCGAATGCAATGAAGTTTATGAGGTAAGGCAGTGACTCGACTCGGCTAGCGAGCTGTCGTCTATGAGACGACGAGTGCGGAGGTGATAATTGTAGTATTATCGTGAGCAGAGTACAAAGATGATGGGATGAGACACTCGGCCAGACTAAAGTGCCGCTGCATCACTCTTTTAATAGATTTCATTAGGAGATAAATTACCTTAATTTATAGTATATATACAGTAAAGGAAAATTATCCTTGGTGGAGTTTCGCTTTAGGTCAAGATTTCTCTCCATCTGTAATAAATAAGGACAAAACTCTGTATAATTGCATCTTAGAGGTGCATCTACTGTATGTTGGTAAATAAGCAACTGCATCTAGTGTTTGTGTTGCAAAGTCTCGTAACTATTTGGGAAGCTTTTCTTCGTCTCCAGGTCCTCACTATACTCCGTTTAAACTGTGTGTGTGTTTGCGTTTAACCTAAAGCGACTCATGACTCTGTAACCGCCTCCTCCTGTGATGCTGCTTCCGTACCGCTCTCAGTGATCTCAGCAGTCGCTTCCTCCACAACAGGAAGCTGATGAGTTTCCAGCTCCTTGGCTGCTGCTTCTACCTCTTCTGCTATCTTTTCCACCTCGTGAGCCACTGCTGCCACCTCTTCAGCAGTCTCCTCGACGACGACCGCCACCTCAGCAACCACCTCTGCCGCCTCGGCAACCGCCTCAGCAGCCTTCTCCACCAAGGGGGTCGGTTCCTCTGCTTTAACTTCGGCGACAAGCTCCACGGGCGTCGGCTCTGCCTCTTCTGCGGCTGCAACCTTGATGACTTCCTCTGCCACCTCATCTGACTCCTCGGCATCTTCACACCCGGTAAGAGAGAGAAGAGAAAAGTTTAACGGTTGCATGAATACATCCTCTAGTCAGTAGTGGACATATTAAAGGATTAAAATATATGCACTATTTACTGTGAAGTGCAAAAGTTTGGACGCCCTTTCTGAACGTGATAATAAAATAACTGCCTTCGATCTCTCTTATCTGAATAAAATGTTAAGAATTATGATTAAAATATTAATATTATGAACAGCAGCTGCGCTAATTAAGACAAGCCATAAAGATTTTGGAACCTCACCGAGATGAGGAGAACCATGTTAGGATCCTGAGACATCTGGAGATGTACCAGCTCCGGTTGGCTTCATAAAGTATTCAGACATACTCAGTAGAGATGCCAACTACATGTGGTCTTTAAGGACAAAAAAACCCCATCAATACAACATCTGTTGGACAGTATATTGAATTAACATAGATTTTCAATCACAGCCTCCAGTGTCACCAAATGAGGATGAGTTCCCCTACGAGTTTGGCTCCTCTCAAAGTTTCTTCCTTTACCACCCAAGGGTAGTTTTTCCTCGCTTTTATGGTGTATTATTATGTTATTCATTTTTTCATGCACTTAACATTAATCTAGTTTTCAGCAGTTCCTCCTACTACTTACTAACTATTATTACTTCCAGCATCTGTTGCTATAAATAGGGAAGTCGTGGCCTAATGGTTAGAGAGTTTGACTCCTAACCCTAAGGTTGTGGGTTCGAGTCTCGAGCCGGCAATACCACGACTGAGAAGGCACCGAACCCCCCCAACTGCTCCCCGGGCGCCACAGCATAAATGGCTGCCCACTGCTCCGGGTGTGTGTTCACGGTGTGTGCGTGTGTGTGTGTGTTCACTGCTGTGTGTGTGTGCACTTTGGATGGGTTAAATGCAGAGGACGAATTCTGAGCATGGGTCACCGTACTTAGCCGTATGTCACGTCACGTCACATCCCCAATGTCACAGAGTCTCTTCACATTCCCACTCTCACATTACACCTGAATACATTATCTTCATTTACTCGATTTTTCCCCCACTTGCTTCCACTGTATGTTGTATTCTATATTCAACTCATTTTATTCTAATTCACCATGAATGTGCTTTATGTATTCTCCTATCGATCCGTGTACGACGGAACTTACCACGAACTCACCTGTGCACACGTGAGCGAATTTTTTACATGAACAAAACCTGTGACTTAGACAACATTTACTGAAATTATAAAAAAACAGATTCAGTTCATTCTGCATTTCCTTTTCCTCATTTGACTGAACCAGTCTCAAAGAGTCCCAAAAGAAAAGATGGTGCCAAAGAAAAGTCTTTACTCAAATCCAGACCGAGTCGAATCTGGAAACCGGGAGGGACGTAGACGCTCTCTCCCCTGACAATCACAGCACCACTAGCCAATCATGGGGTTCTGTGAGGTTCAGGGTTTCATATTGCTCTGATGAGTGATGGATGAAGCTGGATGTTTTGTAGTTAACCAACTGGAGGAGAAAATGGGGAAAATCTTGCTAACGTCGTCAACATAGCTGTTTAAATCATGAGTAGCTCAAAGCCTTAATCTATGGGGGGTGCAAACTTTTGCACTCATCTGTACCGATGGTGTACATAATATACATATACTGGGAGTATTCAACAAACCGGTACATAACGAAGTGTGTATACATACAATATGTGTGTGTGTATTAAATATGACCTATATTATATAGTCTTGATTTTTTTTTTCAGATAGCATAGAAGAATAGACGGCATGCGAAAAGAAAAAGAGAAAATACAGAAAGGCGAAACAGAAACAGGGAAGAGACACGAGGACGGTAAAGAAGACAAAAAACAGGAAAGCTGTGGCTAAACCGTCGGTCACGTCGTTGTTGCATCTGTAAGAGTCCAACACCACAGAGACAGAACCAGAGGTTTTATTTTTTTTGTTTTACAAGTTTAATGAATCAGATAAAAGGTCTGGAAGCGTGACACGGCTTCCTGAGACGAGAAACAAAAGCAGAAAGAGAGAGAGAAGAGACAAAGAGAGATTACAGGGAGGTTACGGAGAAGGACAGACAGCAGGACTCGGTGTTAGTAGTGCAGAAGTTCAGGAGAGGAAAGAGAAACAGATCCAAAATGGCAGCAGCTACGAGTGCAGAGTCTCGACTGCCCGGTTATTATTAATCTGGAAAGAGTCAGAAAAGAGACAGTTAGAAAAGAAAGGAAGGAAATCATGTGGTTTATTTTTTTTGTTGGAATTCATCTGTACGTTGTGTTAAAGGTGGGGTCTCCGTTGTTTGAGAAATGCTTCAGAAAACTGAGTCGGGCTGCCAAACAAAACAAAAACAAACGTGTAGCCAATGAGCAGAAAGGGGCGTGTCTCGTCAATATGGGCAGAGAGAGTGTTCAGTGCGCATGTGTGACGTTAGCAGAAAGCAGTTTTAACATTGACATGGAGGATAAAAACAAAGAAAGAAAGCGAAGAAAGACTTACGATAAGGCAAGAAGTAGGACATGTTAATATAGGATCAGCTTTCCAGCGCTGGAGAGAACTGAAGGAGCAGGAAGTTGGCCACATATTCACAGGTTGGAGTTTCCCAAGTCAATAACTCCTGAGCTAAACGCTGTTACTACACAAATAACACCTCTTTTCTATCGTAGTAATGTAGAGAGGCAGCTACAACCGCGTTTTGTGTAGTAACAGCGTTTAGCTCAGGAGTTATTGACTCGGGAAACGCCGACCTGTGAATATGTGGCCGACTTTACTTAAGACGCCGAGGCGCTTTTTTCCTTCTCGATAGGTGAGTAACGTTGGTTTTGCTTTGTTACACAGAACTAATATATGCCTTTGTCCTTTACATGATTATGCTTGTGTCTCATTTCTTTCCGTTAGTCGCCTGGGTTACGTATGTATGTGTGGGCGGAGCTATCGATACAGGGGTGGGACCCGTTTGGGTTAGGGGCGTGTTTGTTTTGGTGATTGTATATGTCAACATCGGCTTTCAAACGACGGAGACCCCACCTTTAATTCAGGAAAACACACATCACTTCCATGCAGTGGAAATAAGGTGTACGCTGAGGTGGTATGTAATAACGTGTGAGAAAGTTTTGTTGAGGAATAAAACACCCGAGTGCAGAAAATCAAAACGGCGAAGTAGACGAATCGGACCTCACATCATCACCCCGAAGTCTGTCAGCATCTGTTTCATTGCCTTTACACGGCATCAATTTGTAGGCGATCGCAATTCCGTAAAGAACAACGTGTACGTTTTAACTTTTTATAGTTATAGTACACTTTTTTTTTCTTTACATATGCAAAACAAGTTAGTGCTCATACTGTAGCAGATAAGTTATTGTTTCCATAGCTTCTCTTTTTTCTTTTACTCTCTTGGGATTGATAAGACAAATTTCAGTGCTCCATTTCCTGAAGAAATGCTAACTAAAGAATTTCCCAAGGTGGAAAAACCTCAGTTCAAAAACGTGAAACAAACATCTGGGTCCTGATGTTGGACCTTCTCATCATCAGGGTCCTGATGTTGGACCTTCTCATCACCGTATCAACAGTAACAGATGTTTTTTTTTGTTTGTTTATACAGTACAAATCCCTGTCTATGTCGTTGCTATAGAAAGCAGCGTATTAAAACAAACGCATTAATACCCAATAACCTGTGATTTGTTTCATGGCCATTAAAGCTTTTAATTCAAACCCCTTTTCTGGTCAATCAGAATCGAGAATTTTAAATGCTAGACACAAAACAAAACCCATTTTCGTCACCTTCTGCCTTCAGAGCCTTCAGCGAACCGAGCTGACGTGACGGATAACTGAAGTGGCGTGTTGATTCATCCGACGCTTCTATTCAGACGTTTAATAAATGTGATCTGTCATGTTATTGAACTGCGGCTCTGCACTGAAAGGGAAAGGAATGCCGCTGGCTCGGAAGGACGACTAACGTGGGTGTGTTTTAAACAGACTTCTCATTCTGAATGTAAAAAAAAAAGTTAATGTTTTTTAATAGGGAAAAATACAATCGGGTTCATTTGAGAACATAATCGGTCTATTCAGAAAACCAGCCACGTTGAGTTTGTTGCGTTTATTTCCTCCCACTGAAGACTTTTTATATTAACATTGCCCTGAGAATCTACTTAACATTATTCACCGGTTTAACAGCTTTAATAGTGATTTTCAGTACTGTATCAAATACACCAGAAAGCTTAAAATATACGAGTCACCAACACTGAAACATGCTACGTACAGGATGTCATTCGGTACGAGATTTAAATAATAATACGGACGAAAGAACAAATCCCTGATTTGTTCAGTAAAGATTTCGCAGTCTCTGCTAACAGCTTCCTTATCTACACCATCGCTGATCTAGATCCGTTGTAACGGAGATAATACGGTGTAATTGCATCGTGGTGGAGATCCAAGGTGTTCAGAGATGTTTGTCACGGTTCATTTCACGGTACTGACAGAGTGCTAGCTGTTGTTTTTTTTTCTATAGAGAAAAGCAGAACGGAGGAACGACGGGATCGGATAAGGGCGTGTTCGGGAGATTGCGGGCGATCTAGGACGTGTCGGCGTGTGTCGTTAAACAGTACATTATGTATGTATGGGATAAAAGATAACGGGGTCGTGTCGTTATGAGAAAATGGTCAATGGCAGGAAGGTGTGATGGGGCCTTGATGCGAAGCGAAGTTAGTGCGTCTGTAAATGTTTAATAAACACTATGATTACAGCATTGAGGTGTGCTCATTACTGTGAAGTGCATTATAGTAATAAAAACACACCAAATTAAATAAATAAATATTTGTCAATAAAAGTCATGTTTTTGTTTAACCTGGGAATCTTCTTATCTGAGCAGCAATGCTTTAAAATCTACTATCCAGGACATAAAATCTGTTGATTTGTCCAGTCCAGTCCACTCCAGTCCAGTCATCCTGCACATTTACTTCGCTTCACAAAGCGCAGACTCTCAAATTAGTGCACGAGACAGCTAGTGCACAACGATTGGATGGTTTCCGTGCTAAGGCTATTTTGGTGAAAATCTTCAATCGGAGCTAAAAATATTCCTATTCTTGTAGAGAAACGTGACCTCTCACCTATTCACTGTCCCTACATTGTTAAAACACAACAAATAAAAATAAATCACCTCACTGAAGTCGTTACATTCAAACTCGTGCGTCGGTTCCACTCGAATTAATGCCATTTGTTTTGTTTTTCTTATACACAACAGGATTTGTTCATGTTGTATATTCGAAAAAATTCTCTCATCTGAGCTGAGGATCGAACCCGAGTCACTGGTGTTAACTGCGATAACGTGATACTAATGTTCTAGTTCTAGATCCCTGCTGTTTTTCATTAAGAAGTGATCGATTTTACAGTAAAACCGATCGAAACCCATTTTCATCAGAATCCCAGTATCTCGGCGTACACTCTGGCGTACACACATATTCCCATTTTTCCCAGAATTGCTATCCTCCCTGAACTTACTCTTTGGTGGCCATGGTTTGGGCTTCCACTCGCTCTTAGGTCGTTCCCCGATCTCCGTAATGCGATCGGTAAAACGAGCGCTGTCTGTCGTTACCGTCCTGTACGCCTGTGAAAAAACAAAACACATTACATAATCAAGTAAAGCTGCTTTTCATTCTCACAGACCAGAAACCATGAAGAAACTTACATAAGTCAGAGCGCCAGCAAAAGCTCCACCACACAATACTAGATAAACCAGATTCTCTCCCGTGCCACCAGGAACCGACGACATGAGCCTCCGAGGAACGACTGCAGAGAAAAGAAGAGAGCTTTAAAAAGAGAACGGGATCATAAGATCGCATACAATAAATGAGTCATGTCAACTCTCGAGATATCTTCTGTGTTGTTAACGGATGCCAAAATCTTTTACACCAATCATTATGTCCAAGATATTTTTGGTGTCCAAAATCAGCGTCTTCACTGTAGAATCTTTTTGGTCCATAAATCCTTAAGACTTCCTACAAATGACATCATTCATCTCTGCAGCCATATTTTAAAAATAGTATTCCAGCAATTTCAGTTCCTGACCTCCGGAGATGGAAAGAAATATTCTTCACCGAAGAATATTTATATATTTAAAATATTGTTTATCCTAAATTATTCTTTTTATTTTGAATCACAACCACAATTGGATTTTGTCCGTATTCTCTCACGATGACCGACAAAAGGATCAAATCCTGCATCCTAACAACAATAAAAAAAAAGTGGAAGTGACTGAAGAAGGTTTTTTGTGGCAGCTGGTAAGCTGGTTATGTGCTTCATACCCAAGAAGCAAGCAGGAGACAACAAATATGGGATCTGTCAAAATATTGTTTTATATAGAATGTTTTATATATACGGTTAGAACGAATATGATTTATAATATATAGGATTTATTTTTACTGGTTAATTTTTCAGAAGGCAAACAGCAGCACACGCACACACACACACACACACACACTCACATATACACACATGCACTCACACACATACACATACATATACTCACACACATACACGCACACACACACACACTCAAATACACACTCACACTCACATACACGCGCACACTCACATACACGCGCACACTCACATACACGCGCACACTCACTCACATATACTCACATACACATACACACACACACTCACACACATGCATATACTCACACACATGCATATACTCACACACATGCATATACTCACACACATGCATATACTCACACACATGCATATACTCACACACATACACTCACACACA
This sequence comes from Tachysurus fulvidraco, assembly GCF_022655615.1. NCBI lineage: Eukaryota > Metazoa > Chordata > Actinopteri > Siluriformes > Bagridae > Tachysurus > Tachysurus fulvidraco. The sequence continues at coordinate 3,673,812 of NC_062534.1, forward strand.
CACACACAGTGTATTTGTCTAAGAGATGACATGTGGTCACAGATTAAACCAACACAGTTTTCTGATAAAACACAGGGTCCTGATATCAGTGCTTTCCAAAGTTCTTTCGCTTTTTACACCGGTTCTTGCACCACAGATATTTTTTGGCTATGACTATTTTAATGCAACTGGATAATAAAATTTATTATAAGGTTAGTGTAAAGACAACAACCATAAAGAAATGCACCAGAAACTTACATACAGTATAACAGCAGGTTATGAGTAAGGAATACAACATAACAGGGTGTGCTGTTTTTAGAAAATACTGCCATAACTCCAACACCATTAAACTTGTTTATAGAAATATATCAGAGCAGCAGAAAACAAATCAACAATTTCTAACCAATCAGAATCGAGAACTGAGAATTGTTTACGCAGCTCATTTGCATATCCATGGACACTAATTTAATGGCGAAAAAAGTCAACAATAACGACTAAAATCTACAGCACTGGGTTTTAGGAAGACATTTTGAGTTTATACGCAGGGTTTGGTGTACTTTTTAGCGTAGTGTTGAGCTCGAACACACGTTTCATACACGAGCGAGCGTACGCGCGTGCCCGCACACGCACATGCGCGCACACGTAAGGAGCCATTTCTCTAAGGGACTAATGAAGGTCATAAATATAATAATCCACCTCTGTGTTATACATATATTATAAACACGAACCCCCCAAACATCGGTGTAACTTTACACGCTCACTAAACAAGATAGAAGACTCAGATCGTACAAAACAGTACAAAATGTCACTATTGTAATCATCCCTAAAGTGTCCACGTGCACTTGCACGGCAGGGTGGACTTTACTAGAAAAATCCCCCTTTTTGGAGCTTCTAGTACATTGTGTACTTTAGGCCATTCTGCTTAAATATAAACATTACAAAATGTTGTTCAATATAATCTACTTAGACACAATAATCTCCTTAAACACACATTTGTTCAAAGGCTTTGATTAATGCATTAACAAGAATGAAATGTAGGTGTGACCTTCACCTCCCCTTTGCATGCATGCGCGCACACACACATACACACACACACGCACATGTACATGCACACTCACTCTCTCACTCTCTCTCTCTCACACACACAGTATTAAAATGTTTGCATGCTCTTCATACAGATGACCTTATGATGTTCTTCAGATCAGACGTGTTATATACAGAATAAACGTGATATATAAAGCATAAACGTGTTATATACAGAATAAACATGTTATATAAAGCATAACGTGTTATTCTCACCGTCTCTGTGTAAGATTACACGCTGTGTGATGGAGGATCTGACCAGAGGACAAAACCTCTGTAAAGTCGCCCTGCACGAATGCATGGTTTATTCTCTTCAGTGCTACAGGAGGACTACAGCGAGATGACCCACTCAAACAAGGTGGATCAAGCGGACCTAAAGTGGGAAGTGCAAAGAGAAGTGATGAGTCGGTTCGAGAATCGGTTCTTTTTTAGTGAAATTCGAGGATTGAACTATATGTTAATGTTAACCCTTGACCGAAACGTTTTTATGTATTTTTTTTAATTATCATTTTTTTAAAAGGAACAGCTCGAAAAATCGTATTTTGTCTGGGTTACATTATAAAATAGCAATGAACCGAGAGAAGAAAGAGTCGGCTCCTTTACGAAAGAGTCGGCTCCTTTAAATGACCAGACGTGACGTGATTGCGTCACGCTCATTCCGGAAGTGAATTTCTCATTCATTCCTATCCCTTTATTTATTTATTTATTTGTTTATTTATTTATTTACCATTCTTTTTTCCCCATATATATTTTACTCTCCTTGTTGTATCAGCATGTGATTTATATCCTATAAATATTTACATCTCTTTAATAACCACATTGTGGGATGTTTTGTTTTTCTTCTCAGACTGAAACCACATCATCCTTCATTCCTTCTCTTATAACCACTACAGTGTTCAAGCTCTGTTTAACTTCCTGTTTTAGTTCACGCCTTTGTTTGTTTACAGAAAAACTCTGAGATTCTTTGTTCAGCTGATTATTTATTGCTGACACTACAGACCAACCAAAAAGTTAAAGAAATAAGTAAAGCAAAGCAAAAAACAAACAAACAAAAAACAAACCTGCATTTTATTAGAATAAACAAAAAAAAGCATTTTATTAAAGATGTTTGTAGACATTTGGCAAACTAAGAAAAGATTCTAGAGTTAATGGAAGCATTTAAACATAAAACACAGTATGTGGTGCATAAAATGCAAAATCAGAACTAGATTAGATTTTACAATCACATATTGTTATTCAAATGTGCATTTTCATAGTTTTTTTATTTTTAAATATCATCTAAAATAAAACTGTGTGAATATCGTGTGAAAATGTAAATCTTTGGACGTTTTTCTTTTGTTGTGGTTTATAACATACCTCCCGGGTGCCAATAGTTTTTTCCCTTTTCTATAGCTACCAAGCACGTCGTGTCGTGAAGAAAACTCTATTTACACCAGACATCCCTGTCAGTGGCTGACTTCATGATTTCTACATATTTTATATTTTAAGAATTTTTTCATCCTTTAGTTATCCCACAAGGACAGAAAGGTTCGAGCACAGGGTAAAGAAGATGAGACAAGAAAAGTGTAGAACTGATTTTCAGTGACATTGCAGCCTAAGTAGAAAATGTATTTAAACCATGAGAGCAGTTTCCTCTAATGTTTTACACTAGCTAACTATCTATAATGATGTCCAGTAGACAAAAAAAATCAACAAATAATGAACACATTTACATCTTTATTATACATGACAATAGAGGACAACAAATCTGAGGCAAAACAGGCCAGGAAAACAAATCTGCAAGAAGAAAGAAAGACTGATTAGATGTATATAATAATAATAATAATAATAATAATAATATTAGTGATCATTAGCAGTAGTAGTAGTGTGAATTAAAGATAAGATGAGTGGTCTTTGCAGCCTGATACTGATCATTTAATGAGCATTTAACTTTTCAGGTGAAGAAAATATCACATCATACTTGATGTGTAAATACGATGTAATCAGTAGGAACTTAAGCATTAAGAGTGTTGCTTACAAATTAGGGCTCATTACTCCAGTCCATTGCTTGTTTTGTATTCCTGCACATCGCTCCAGTGTTTTTTGAACAGCTAAAAAAAACAACATAATTTTTGTGCCTATTCAGTAACTTAAAATATGTATTATTTCTAAAAAATAAAATAAAAACTCTTTAAGAGGCTCAACTATGATTCTGTGAAGATTACCATCATCCACAGGAGAGCTGTGGTTCCGAAAGCCATGCCCACTCTCAGCATGTTCGGTTTGGAAGGATCCGGCTTGGTCGCAGTGAAAGCGTTCCTGCTCACGACTGGAGAAGGAAAACAGAAGATTTCAAACTTATCGTCATGCCACAGTTTGATAAAAAAAAAGAATAAAAGGCAAAATGGAGAAATATTTCAGCAAAGCAATCTGCTTTAACGACAAAAATATAATTATATTTCTTAAAATGAATGAAAAAAACACAATATGATATTAGATACATGATATAAAATAAATATACAGCAGGAGCGCACATAAAATATATGAGAAATATATAATAAATATATATTTATATATCTCTATATAGTTATAAATATACATGTATATATCTCTATATAGTTACAAATATACATTTATATCTCTATATAGTTATAAATATAAATTTATTTATCTCTATACAGTTATAAACATACATTTATTTACCTCTATATAGTTACAAATATACATTTATATCTCTATATAGTTATAAATATATATTCATATGTCTCTATATAAAATATGTAACACGTTACAAGTATATAATAGAACAATAATAGTAATAATGTTGGGGGTTCTGAGGCAAAACTGCTACAATGAACCTAAGCTAGGCTAGGCTAGGCTAAGCTAGGCCAGGCTATGCTAAGCTAGGCTAGGCTAGGCTAGGCTAAGCGATAAGGTACAGGATAAACTAAGGTCAGCCATACAGGCCTAGCTAGATAATATAATCGAATAAAAACATTTACACATATTTAACTTTGGTAACACGTATGAACAACACGTCCCAACACACATCTATACTCACTCTTATGTAAAGTCGGAGTTCGCAATAATAACCGCCCGAGAGACATTTTGACACAGAGCATAAGGACGAGCTGCTCGATCAGATCAGTGGAAGATTAAACTCGTCTGAATGACAAGTCAAACACACACAGAGCAATCGATTTAGCTTTAAAGTGATGCTGAAAACGAGCATGAGAAAAAATACATAAGAAGTAATAAGTTATAAAGGCTTAATTAATGCATTCAAAAGACAGAATCGTGAACAGCAGTAGTTCTCAAACTACTTGTAACCTATTCATATGTAGTATATCGATGCTCTACATCAACCCAATCCACAATCATTAATTAATCATGTTGTAGAAATAATATTCTTCACCTTTAGGCTGTCAGTTCGATTCAGTGACCAGAAAAAAAGAAACTATAGCTTCTCCCTAACAGGGTTTAATCTGAATAGTGATTTAGGACCTTGATATTCACTGTATGGCCCAAAGTTTATGGACACCTGCTCATCACATCCATCTGTGCTTGTTAAACATCCCATTCCACATTTATTCCCTTTGTTATTATAATAAGATCTGCTCCTCTGCGAAGGCTTTCCAATAGATGGATGTATCCTGCCTTGATGCCCGATGACGCCTGAGATATGCACACCTGTGACCCGAGAAGTTCAGAAAAGCGGTTGAAAATGAATGAATGAATGAATGAATGAATATTGACTATGATAATAAGAGTAATACTGACTATATCATCTGAAATGTGGATTGCACCACAGTAAAATGTACTAAAGTAAAAAGTCACGTAACTAATAAATTTGATTATCAACTTGATAAATAACTCAACCAATGTAAAGTTAATTACGAAATAAATGTTAAAGATAACAACAATATATTATTAATTTTTGTTTTTATGACGCACTTGTATGTTTTATATGAACACTGGCAAAAATGAAAATGACTACTATTAATAATAATAGTAACAACAACAACAACAATAATAATAATAACAGTAATAATAAAAGTCATAAAATAATAATAACAGTAATAACAGTAATAACAGTAATAATAAAAGTCATAACAATAAGTACAATAATAATAATAATAATAATAATAACAATAATAGTAACACTAATAGTAACACTAATAATAATAATAATAATAATAACAGTAATCATAAAAATCATAACAATAATTACAATAATAATAATAATAGTAGCACTAATAGTAACAATAATAATGATAATGATAATAATAATAATAATAATAATAATAATAATAATAATAATAATAATAATAATAATAATAATAATGTACTTCGGTGTAGTTTGATGGTTTTACCCGGAAGAGAAGAGCAGTCTATGCGCATGCGCAGACAGCGGATTGTCCCGGAGAAAAGCCGAGTCGCCATGTTGGTTCCGTCACCACGTGAAGACTGTTGATCCAAAAGCCAGTGAAGTTTCAGGGGGTAATTAATCAGAACCCGGTCCGGGATCTGTGATCGTAGCAGCGCAGCAGGTTAATGTTGCTCTAGCACAGTGACAGCAGCATGCCCTCGGTATCACTGCCGCCCAAAGAGAACGCTCTCTTTAAGAGAATATTGGTAAGTTATGGGCTGTTTTTACTAAACCTACAGCTTCAGCAGACATTTATCACTTCAGCACTCACTAACTTACTGGCTTAAAGTCAGTTAAAGTCGAGCCTTTTGTTCGTTTACACAGCTCAAGTCAGTGCTGGAGTGTAGGGCTGTAGTACAATTCACTGAGTGTAGTGCACTAGGTAGGGCACGTGCTAATAACTCTACACAGTGATTTGGGACACAGCCCACGGGGTCTGCTCTCATATAGTGACACTAGTTTAATGCTCAGAGCTCAAGAGACTGTTTAATGTCAAGTTGTATAAACTAAATGTTTAGAACAAAAAAGAACTATATATTATGTCATTATATTATTATTATTATTATTATTATTATTATTAGAATGTAACAACTTTATGCTGCATATTTGTTTGGAATAGGAGCTCGTGTGCTCAAAAAGTCGTTTTGACGTCACAGGTTGCTTATTTGCATATTCATCGAATCGTCTAGGTCATTTGCATATAAAATAAGTGCTACAAGAAGAATAGAGTTTTAGTAGAATGCAAAACGAGTAAGGGATAAAACCCTCAGATTGGTGTTCGGGAGGGAAATGATTAACGATAGTGTGGTGTGATAGAGCCGGTGTGACATGGGTTTTATTCCTACACAGAGATCAGACTTTACTGATGATGATGATTTTTTTTTTATCTGTTTAACTCGATCTTTTTCCTCTCTGTCTCGAAGTCTTCACGTTTAAACAGAAAACCGAGATTGTCACGTGAAGAGAAAGGGCAAAGTCCTGTCTCGAAAGCTCGGACGCTGGAGATTTCTTCCACAGAGTCTCCGTACGGATCATGTCCCGGCGTCTGTCCCCGTGCATGAGCTGTTACTATAGAAACAGTGACTTGATAAACACGTTAATATAAACCTGCAACCGTCAGAACTGCGGTTACAGAGAACGAACACCTTCTGACAATGTAACATGCTTTACATTTCTCGCTCTTTTTTCTCTCTCTCTCGTGTACTTCAGAGATGCTACGAACACAAGCAATACAGAAACGGCCTGAAGTTCTGCAAGCAGATCCTGACCAACCCTAAATTTGCTGAGCATGGGGGTAAGATTGACGTGAACACCTCGGTAATGTTGATTTTGCTGAGTTACTTCACTATGTACGTGTTTGTCCATCCGCAGAGACGCTGGCGATGAAGGGACTGACGCTGAACTGTCTGGGAAGAAAAGAAGAGGCGTACGATCTGGTCAGGAGAGGCCTCCGTAACGACCTGAAGAGTCACGTCTGTATCCTTCGTGATCGTTGTTGCGTGTGGTGTAATTGCATGAACTTTTTTGGGGGGTGGTGTTTATTTTCAGTTTCCAAAATAAACAGGTACCTAATTGAGGAACTCAATTTTAAAGAAGTACCATAAACACCGTTTAGTGGTGGAAGAAAAAACACCAAGCATTTAACTCCTGGGTGTGGCGTGTGGGCACGTGGCTTCCTTCCTTGACTCCACCCCTACAGGCTGGCACGTGTACGGTTTGCTGCAGCGCTCTGATAAGAAATACGATGAAGCTATTAAGTGCTACAGAAACGCGCTGAAATGGGACAAAGACAACCTGCAAATTCTCAGAGACCTCTCGCTGCTACAGATCCAGATGAGGGACCTCGAGGGATATCGGGTGAGGCAGAGAGAAAAAGAACAAGTGTGTGTGTTTGTGTGGTGCCATAATAGTTGCACTGCAACTAATTTCCCTGTCTGTGGGATTCCTGTAGGAGACCAGGTACCATTTGCTTCAGTTGCGTCCGGCTCAGAGAGCATCGTGGATCGGTTACGCCATCGCCTATCACCTGCTGCAGGACTACGAGATGGCAGCCAAAATCGTGGAGGAGTTCCGCAAAACCCAGCAGGCGCGTTACGAATATACACACACACACACACTAGCACACAACCGAAACTGATTTGCAGTGTGTATCTCTATTCGAGAGGAACGGATTATTTTTCACATTTGCGTCGATAAAAATCTCGACGAGAACGAAGTACGCTCCCTCAGTACTGTTGCACCGGCACTCCATCGCTTTGCTTCTCGAAGTCAGCTACTTCCTGCTGCTGTTAATATAGATTAGATTAGATTAGACTAAAGCAGCAATTGCAAGATGTACAGTATATAGAGTATGATTACAATGTTTACAGTATAAACAGGATAATATACAGATGAATATTCTATAGACATGATATACAGGGTGTTATTATATGTGTTATGTGTTATTATACTGACATGATACGTAGGGGTGGGCAGACACAAGGACCCAGAGATCAGTAAGGTGGCAGCCGTAGGGAAAAAACTGTTCCTCAGTCTTACTGGGTTTTTGTCCGGAGGATTATGAAGCGCTTACCAGAGTGAAGGCGGACAAACAGTCTTATGTTCAGGGTGAGAGGAGTCCTTAAGATCGCCGCGAGCTCGACGCAGACGGCGTTTCCTTCGGACGGCCGTCGTTAAAAACGAAGGACCGCAGGACGCGTCTCGGCGAAGCGAGAGGGTTTGATGATGACTGTTTCACCTTTCTAGTGTTGTAGGTCTTTAGCGTTTTATGTGGGTTTAGAGGTTGTGTATTAGTGCATAGTTCATGGTTGGGTTTTTTTTTTCTTCTTAAAACAGACATCTCCAGATAAAGTGGACTACGAGTACAGTGAGCTGTTGCTGTATCAGAATCAAGTGCTCCGAGAGGCGGGACTTTTTAAAGAGGCCTTTGATCACCTGATCAGCTACGAGAAGCAGATCTGCGACAAACTGGCTGTCGTGGAGACCAAAGGTGAGTTTAGTTCTATATATTTTAATAAAAACGTTTTGTGTTGCTGAGAAACCAGGAAAATGATCGTTGACTGTAACAAACACATTCCTTAAATGTTTTTAATAAACATCTCCACACTAAACTAGCTGCTAGACAGTAATCTGACATCAGCATGTTATGTAGTGATTAGTGATTAGAAATTCACATATATTGTGTGTGTGTGTGTGTGTGTGTGTGTGTGTTTGTCATTAAACATAACGTAGGAGAGTTGTTGCTGGAGTTGGATCGAGCCAGTGAAGCCATGGAGGTTTATCGCCATCTGCAGGAGAGAAACCCTGAGAATTGGAGCTACTACCAGGGATTGGAGAAAGCACTGAAACCTGGTAAAAAAAAAACCACCACACACTCGTACTGATTAAACAAGTCTTTTCACTCTGAGGCTGTGTGCGTGTGTGTGTGTTTAGGGAGTGTGGAGGAGAGGCAGCAGATTTATGAAGATGTCTGGATGAAGTTCCCTAAGGGATTAGTGCCAAGGAGGCTGCCACTCAGTTTCCTTACAGGTGAGTGTTTCCCCCTCTTTTTCTTTACTCTAAAGAAGCCACACCTCCTTCACTGAGACTGACAGTCACTTAGACTGACACACTGAGGCCACACCTTTTTCCCTTCAAACTGATGGGCACAAATACAACGTCGATTTCACTAGCATTGACTGGCATTGAAGGCCACGCCTCTTTCCCGTCGGGTTGTGTGGGCGCTCAGGCCACGCCTCTTTCCCATAGGGTTGTGTGGGCGCTCAGGCCACGCCTCTTTCCCATAGGGTTGTGTGGGAGCTCAGGCCACGCCTCTTTCCCATAGGGTTGTGTGGGAGCTCAGGCCACGCCTCTTTCCCATAGGTTTGCTCAGGCCATGCCTCCTTCCTTACATTTGTAATAATTTTACAGTTTCTTAAAGGACTTTAATAGATTGCAAAATGTCGGATTTGTTGCAAATGAACTGCCACAATAATTCAGACGTTTTTTTTTTTTGTCTGTTTTACTCTGGATTTGTTCAGGAGAGAAGTTCAGGGAGTGTCTGGATCATTACCTGAGGGTGAACTTCAGTAAAGGATGTCCTCCACTTTTCACTACTCTGAAATCTCTCTATCACGACAAGGAGAAGGTAAGACAGACGTGTGTGTGTCTATGGGTGGGTGGGGGTGTCTGGGTGGGTGTGTCTGTCTGGGTCGGTGTGTCTGTCTGGGTGGGTGTGTCTGTCTGTGTCGGTCGGTGGGTGGGTGTGTCTGTCTGTGTCGGTCGGTGGGTGGGTGTGTCTGTCTGTGTCGGTCGGTGGGTGGGTGTGTCTGTCTGTGTCGGTCGGTGGGTGGGTGTGTCTGTCTGTGTCGGTCGGTGGGTGGGTGTGTCGGTCGGTCGGTGGGTGTGTCTGTCTGTGTCGGTCGGTCGGTGGGTGTGTCTGTCTGTGTCGGTCGGTGGGTGGGTGTGTCTGTCTGTGTCGGTCGGTGGGTGGGTGTGTCTGTCTGTGTCGGTCGGTGGGTGGGTGTGTCTGTCTGTGTCGGTCGGTGGGTGGGTGTGTCGGTCGGTGGGTGGGTGTGTCTGTCTGTGTCGGTCGGTGGGTGGGTGTGTCTGTCTGTGTCGGTCGGTGGGTGGGTGTGTCTGTCTGTGTCGGTGGGTGGGTGGGTTGTCTCTGTCTGTGTCGGTTTTGTGTGTGTGTGTGTGTGATCAGAGCTCAGTGAGGACGATGGTGATTGTAACTTGTCTCATGGCAGGTGTCGGTCATTGAGCAGATGGTGTTGAGCTATGAGGCGACTTTGAGAAGCTGCAGAATGTTCAGCCCGAGCGGTAAGTCATGAACGTGAGAACACTGTAAAAAAAAAACACTTCAAATGTAAAGACTGTGGGATTAAAAAGGTTTTAATGAAATCTGTAAAGTATTTGTAATGTAGCAGCACACACTAATGCCTAAGGGTCACACAGTAACTGATCCAACCTGAACACACCAAAATGTGTGTGTTCACATTACTAGGAGAAATCAAAACAACCACAGTGTGTGTGTGTGTGTGTGTGTGTGTGTGTGTGTGTGTGTGTGTGTGTGTTAACGCGCGCTGACATGCGAAAACAGAAAGGAGCAAATTTACAGGCAACAAAGCGAGTCATCACGTTGCACAACAGCTGAGATCAGAGTGTTAACGTTTCATCTCATTGGTTCCTTCTCGCTAACCACCGGTGTGAAAGGAAGCCCCTGTTTACCTGCTCGTTCATGAAAGAGCTGAATCAGAAGAGCATGACTTAATGATGTCTTGCGTAGGCGAGTCTGTACCTGGTGTAGACAGATTCCTGCGTAGCCCGATCCCGACCTGACGAGAGCCGAATCCGTTGTGGTGTTTCTGTTCATTTCTAAATCTAAACAGTGTATAAAAATGTTTCGTGTATAAAAATTCCACAACAGACACAATTATTAAAAATAATCTGGCAGATTCACAGGGGGGCACGGTGGCTTAGCGGTTAGCACGTTCACCTCACACCTCCAGGGTTGGGGGTTCGATTCCCGCCTCCGCCTTGTATGTGTGGAGTTTGCATGTTCTCCCCTTGCCTCGGAGGTTTCCTCCGGGTACTCCGGTTTCCTCCCCCGGTCCAAAGACATGCATGGTAGGTTGATTGGCATCTCTGGAAAATTGTCTGTAGTGTGTGTGTGAATGAGAGTGTGTGTGTGCCCTGTGATGGGTTGGCACTCCGTCCAGGGTGTATCCTGCCTCGATGCCCGATGACGCCTGAGACAGGCACAGGCTCCCCGTGACCCGAGAGGTTCAGATAAGAGGTAGAAAATGAGTGATTGAGAGTGGCAGATTCACAGAATCACATTTTCCCTCGTCCCGTTTGACGGAATCATTAAGATTTTACTGCGTCATTTATTCAGCTGAACGTATCGTCACGGGTGGAAAAAAGGTGTTTCTATTAAAGTGGCCTGCGATTGTGATGTGTGTTGTGCGTAGATGACGGAAAAACGGAGCCTCCCACCACCCTGCTGTGGGTTCAGTATTTCCTCGCCCAGCATTTCGATCACATCGGACAACAGACCGTCGCCCTGGACTACATCAACGCGGCCATCGAAAGCACCCCGACGCTTATCGAGCTTTTCCTCATCAAGGCCAAGATCTACAAGGTAGTACCGAGTTTTATAAAGTATTCTTCTTATGCATTATTGTTTCGCATTATTTCGGTAGTAACGTTAACATTAAGCATGTCGTGTACGGAGTTTTAAATACGGTGCAGTGGGACAAACCGAGGATTAAAATGGACGTAACTCCGCCCACGTCTGCACCCGAGTCTTTCATGCCCCTTTTCCACCGAGGCAGTTTGAGTGCTGGTACGGAGCCTAATTTAGAACCAGTTCTTTACTGTTTCGACCGCCAAAGCACCGGCTCCGAACCAGGAAAAGTGGTTCTTAAGTAGCACCAAAACGTCGCTGGTCTAGACTTAAGAACCGCTTGCGTCAGGTGCTGGGGGCGGGGCTACTGTTAGCGCATTTGATAATGTACCTTAAGTATACTAATGTTTAATACACTTTTACTTTACCGCGATATGATACATTATCAGCACACATGATCGTAGGTAGCTACGTGCTAAGGCTAATTTTTTTCTGTGTTAACGATAAAATAACGTTATGTACTTTATCGATTACAACCTCCGTTTATACAGATTACACGGAGCCGCACGTACACGTTTTATTCGCCGCATTTGGATGCCGATGTAGGTTCGCAAAGCCATGAGCATTAACAGTAAAGCAACATCCGCCATCGTTGTGTTTGTGTTTGTCGCTGCTGCGCTAACGTTGCTGGGACACGTGACACGTATACAGTGACGTCACACTCGGCGCTGTGACGGCTCTCTGACCGGTGGAAAGGCAAACCGGTTCTTAGAAGGTTCGCCAGTGGAACCAACTTTGAACCAGCACTAGCGCTAGCTCTGAACCAGCACCCGGTTCTTTCCGGTGGGAAAGAGGCATCAGAGCCTCCAACAGGTTTTCTCCAGGAAATACTCAGGGTCTCGTATTCGGGTTTTGTTCGACCCGCCCTAAAACTTGACTAATTTTTTCAGGCGTTGCTCATGAACAGAGTCCCCACAGCACCGCGTCATGCTCCCATCAACCATGCTTCGATCTGGGAATGAACATTTTTCAGATGGTCTGTGGAACGCAGCACAAACGCACCAACGTCGAGTTCGGGTTCCGTCTCATCCGAGAACATTTTTCTGTTTTGACGACTCCTAGTTTATTGGGATTTAGTTACGTTTGCTTTGTTAAGTCCTTATGATGTGATTATTAATGTTTATTCCAGACACCAGATTTATTAGAGCTGCAGAATTAATTGTAGCTTTTAGAATTTGAAAGCAAAGATCTGTTAATGTGCTTTCTGTGTAAATAAATTGTTCAGAAATGAGTACAATCGATCTGTCAGGATATTTAAAAAAAAATTGTTTCTTTATTTATGACATGAAGATGTATTTAGGTTTACTACACTATGTAATGTAAAGTTTAATATATATATATATATATATATATAATTTGGTAAACAGTTTTAAACACTTTGGCCATGCACTTGTTTCTCTCTTCCTTCGTCACTCCGTCTCCTGTCCAGCATGCAGGAAACATTCAGGAAGCTGCACGCTGGATGGACGAGGCTCAGGCGCTCGACACCGCAGATCGCTTCATCAACTCCAAATGCGCCAAATACCTGCTGAAGGCAGGACTGGTGAAAGAGGCCGAGGAGATGTGCTCCAAATTTACCCGGGTTAGTTCACGCAGAGTGTGTTCGAGGTGTAGGTCGGTGCAGACCTGCTGTAAACGTTCTAAAGAGGGCACTGAGATTGGTGTCGGGGGGGAGGGGAGGGGGTTTAAGTGGTGGTCTGTTATTTATAGTAATGTCGATGGAAGCTCGGACTCCGGACTCGTCGTATCCTGTTTACTCTGGTTGTAGGTCACGTTTTCTGGGTTGTGTTCTTTGAGCGTTCTGTGATTAAACTCTGTGTGTGTGTGTGTGTGTGTGTGTGTGTGTGTTGCAGGAAGGCACATCGGCGGTGGAGAACCTGAACGAGATGCAGTGTATGTGGTTTCAGACTGAATGCGCTCTGGCGTACAAATCCATGAACAAATACGGTGACGCCCTCAAGAAGTGTCATGAAATCGAGCGAGTGAGTCGATGTCGCGGTCTTCAGAAATCACTATTGTGAAGTGTTCTGATTCTGTAATCAACCTCTCTCTCTCTCTCTGTTTGTGTCTCGCTCTGTCTCTCTGTCTGTCTCTCTCTCTGTCTGTTTGTCTCTGTTTCTCTCTCTCACACACACACTCTCTGTCTCTCTATCTCTCTGTTTGTGTCTCGCTCTGTCTCTCTGTCTGTCTCTCTCTCTGTCTGTTTGTCTCTGTTTCTCTCTCTCACACACACACTCTCTGTCTCTCTCTCTCTCTGTTTGTGTCTCGCTCTGTCTCTCTCTCTTTCTCGCTCTGTCTCTCTGTCTGTCTCTCTCTCTGTCTGTTTGTCTCTGTTTCTCTCTCTCACACACACACTCTCTGTCTCTCTACCTCTCTCTGTCTCTCTCTTGCTCTGTCTCTTTGTCTGTCTCTCTCTATTTTTGTCTGTTTCTCTCTCACACTCTCTCTCTGTCTCTCTGTTTGTCTGTCTCTCTGTCTCTGTCTGTTTGTCTCTGTTTCTCTCTCTCACACACACACTCTCTGTCTCTCTACCTCTCTCTCTCTCTCTCTTGCTCTGTCTCTTTGTCTGTCTCTCTCTATGTCTGTCTGTTTCTCTATCACACTCTGTCTCTCTGTT
>NC_062534.1:3693067-3695567 GCF_022655615.1 Tachysurus fulvidraco
TTCAACGAAAATTAGCTTACCGGCAGCCACACGTCGCAAGCGGTCTTGTCAAACAGAGGAGAGATTGGAAAAGGACTCGAGTCGATGCACACACACGAGATACAGTAGTTCGGGTCTTCTCGGGTCCGTTCGGTAAAAACACAATCATTTTAAATTACCTGTGACCTGATGCCGCTATTATTATACCCGACCCGTGTCCGAGGTACACGTGAAACTTTTAGACCCGAACCCGCTCGTGTCTCGGGTCGGACCTCGGGTTTTCGGATCTAAGTGGACCCGTGAAGACCTCTACTGTGTAGTGCTGCCAGCCACGAAAAGGACGGACACGAAGACTTACGGCAGGATTGCAGATTCCAAAATGGTCGAATACCGAGTATATATTATAAAACATTCCATTCAATAAAGATTTGTTTATACCTCATTCAATTCTGTATTGTTTTACTCTTTGACCGAGAGATGGAGCAGACTATTTTGGGGCAAACTCACGGGTCAGGTAGGATGGCCCCTTAGCAGAATTTTGCTTAGGGCCCCAGGGAGGTCAGGATCGGCTCTGAATACGATGTAGGTATTTTTATCGCCGTATTTTGCTTTTATCGTCACCTCTTTCAGAGCTTTCGGATCCTCTCAGTTGTAATATCCGTGGCCCAAGGCAAGATTTACGGTTCATAATTCAGAAAACATTTTCTTAACGTTTTCAGTAGAAGTCCCAAAGTCATCGTATGATATATTAGATACCAGGATTAAAGGTCTTAGCTTGTTTATATTATTTATACCATCCAGGGTGTAAATGCGCCTTAAATCAAATTGGTTTCATTCTTCTTTCGGCTTTTCCCTTCAGGGGTCTCCACAGCGAATCATCTCTCTCCACCTATCCCTATCTTCTGCATCCTCAACACTTGCACCCACTAGCTTCAAATCCTCATTAATTACATCCATATACCTTTATATTTGGCCTTCCTCTTTGCCTCCTGCCTGGCAGCTCCATGTCCAACATTCTCCTCCCGATATACTCACTCTCCCTCCTCTGAACATGTCCAAACCATCTTAATCTTAAACCGCTTCTCTCTTTCTACCCATCCCGAGGCATACAGAAACTGTTCCAGCTCCGTTCGTCTTCCGTCCTCCGCTGAGACGAGGCCGACTCTGCGAATCCTGAGGCAGCTAGAGATCTATCAGCTACAGTTAGACTCTGCTATACTAAAAAGATGTGAACTCCATGTGATCATTTGCATCTATGCAACATCTGTTTGACTGTATATTTATAAGCACACCCTCCAGTGTCAACCCTATGAGGATGAGGTTCCCCTTTGAGTCCGGTTCCTCTCAAGGTTTCTTCCTTTACCATCTAAGGGAGTTTTTCCACCCCACTGCTGCCTGAGTCACCTCAGACTTGCTCATTGGGGATAAATACAAACACATTGTGAGCTAAATCTATCTAATACTGTATTAATCTTGAATTTTGTATTCTATTAATCTTTATATTATTCTTTATATTAACCTTTTGTTCTATGTTTATGTTCTGTAAAGCTGCTTTGAGACAATGTCAATTGTAAAAAGCGCTATACTTGTCCCCCAAATGTCCAACATGAGCTGTCCCTCTTTAAATAAAAGATAGGCAGCATTAATGTTGGGTGTCACCATATTCCTTTAATTATTGTATTCTTCAGTAGGTTTAAATCAGGTTATTTTAAGTCTTGCATACATACAGAGCGCTTAAAGCTTGGCACGGTGAGATCCGGCCATCTCTCCGTCTTCGTGCTGATGCTGAGAGCTCAGGAAGGTGTGGTCCAGGTACAGGTAGGTTGTGAGGAATTCTGGGAAATCATTCTTTTGTACCAGCTCCAAAAACATGGACATGGCTGCGATTAATCTCTCTTCATCTCTGCTCAGGAAGAGAGACAAAGTGTATATAGCAGTTCTGCTGCATGTATATAGCAATTCTGCTGCAATATATATATATATATATATATACATTATATATATATATATATATATATATACATTATATATATATATATATATATATATATATATTTTCATTCATTCATTCATTTTCTACCACTTATCCTAACGTCACGGGGAGCCTGTGCCTATCTCAGGTGTCATCGGGCATCGAGGCAGGATACACCCTGGACGGAGTGCCAACCCATCACAGGGCACACACACACTCTCATACACTCACACACTACGGACAATTTTCCAGAGATGCCAATCAACCTACCATGCATGTCTTTGGACCGGGGGAGGAAACCGGAGTACCCGGAGGAAACCCCCGAGGCACGGGGAGAACATGCAAACTCATATATATAAAAATTTTGATTTCTTGCAATTCATGTAATGTAATTAAACGGCATGTAAACAGCATTTCTGAAATGGAGCTATTCTTTTATTGATTGATTGATTGATTAATTGATTGATTGATTGATTGATTGATTGATTGAATGTACCTTTGTGTCTGACAGCACATTGCTGACCTCAGATCAGCCATCATGCCTCGTGT